>NC_056747.1:1153649929-1153949929 GCF_019279795.1 Protopterus annectens | reverse complement strand
ATTTTTTCCCTTACTTCCCATGGCTTGCAGGAATCAAACACCAGGCACTCTGCGGATAATTGTTAGAGACAGACAAAAGAATGATACATGTTGGTAAACTGGTGAGAGCTGCTTACACTACTTTTTTGGTGTTAGTAGCAATTTCCCTTCATTTCATGCTGCACTTAGCATGTGTACTATGCCAATGGGGGGCAGGCATATTTCTATGTGGGTGGTTAGAATGCTGGGGCATCCAGGTCATGGCATGCAGGCTTGGTCCTGGCAGTCACAAAGTTGACTTTTAAGAATGCTGCAGATATCACATCTGTTGCTTTATCTTTCACATTAAAGATATTGTATCTCAATGACTTTTTAATGCAGCTGGTGCTCCTACTCAGTGAAAAATGAACCTCCAGATGCTTTACTGAAACAGCAAGTGGCAAACATACAGCACTTCTAACTCTAATGGTGTAGTGCCCTTCCACTGTCTTATGCAAATGTATAATTATTTGGCATTCTTTCCAAGCTTTGCAACATTTATGTTTCAACTTAAAAATATATTGTTTATCAGACATGGATACTGTAACAAGTGAGTCAGTCACAAACTTCAGTAGCAGTGTTACCAGCCTTTCTACAGCACACCTCTAGTATCTGTCTTCCCTCCACACAGATGCTGTCGTGGCACATGTCCAGATCTCAGTCCCACTAAAGACACTGCATACATGTCGCAATACTCCTTCATCAAAACACAGACGACCCTTCCATCTTCATAATTTTCTCAGGTTATTTCAAACATTCAGAACCCTGTGTTGTTTGAACTAGACATTGCTGAAACTGTTCCAGAAATTCACATTCCTGAGTCAATTAGTAAACTACAGTGACTACATTCTTTTTTTTTTAAACACCTTTATTGATTTATGTGTCAGTATAGTTTGTGATGTAAAATGCTTGCAACTAGGATTGTGTTGGTGTGGCTTGTTTTCATTTGTATAAATGTATGACTGCTTATGTCGTACGTGACAGTTTACAGTGACTACATTCTTGATTAAATAAGTGACAGCTAGAAATTATTTATTTTCTTTATTTGTATGATTGTTTACTTTTGTCGATGCAATAATGAAATGATCAATAAAGGATCCATTTAAGACTGTTTGGGTACTCTTTCTTAAACAATAGTTATATATATTGATAGAGCATATCAGCTTCAACAGACAAGACATTTGCACAAACATATCATTACGAAATGACACATTACCGCAATAGGTCAGTTTCTCAAGTACAGCATAGTTCAAATAGAATATCCAAGGGAAATCAGCATATATAGTTACAAAGATGGATGCATAGTTGCACCTCAGACATTTTTTCCTCAAAAATAAAAGTGCAATATATGCAGGCAGGTAGCAGAGTGTTACGTCAGTTAACATTGCTGCCTCTGACCCTTGGCTTTCTGATTTGGTTCCCAGTAGGAATGCTTTATGTGCAGAGTCTGTAAGCCTTTTCTGCGTCCACATATGTTTTCACCAGGTACACCATTGTTATGCTACATCCCAAAGACATGTTGTTATATGAATTGCATATCCTCTAAATTGTCTATAGGTGTGTGTGCGTGTGTGTGCATGTGTGCGTGTGTGTGTGTGTGTGTGTGTGTGTGTGTGTGTGTGTGTGTGTGTGTGTGTGTGTGTGTATCTTGTGATGGACAGGTATCTTGTCTAAAGCTCGGCTGTCTGCCTTCTGTCTGCTGCGTATCTTTATAGGCTGTAGCTTCCTGCAGACCCTGTACAGGATCAAGTAGGTACCTGATAGGTGCCTGTTGAATATCTGATGGTCATAGTTGTGATTTTCAGACATGTGGAACTGAAAGGCTAATGGTATAGACATATATTAAGGCCAGTACTGTGGTATATTCACTTACTACAACTCATATGACCCAAGTTCAGCTAGTGGCTTGGGCAACGGAACAATATGGGTGGGGAGGAGGGAGACAGTTGCCCCTTGTTTAAGTATCCTGGAAGGGGTAGTCAGTGTGGAGAGGCATACTTCCTGTGAAGCAGGCAGCACTTGGTGGAGCTCATCAGAGCTACTGGTAAGGAGGTGGGAGGTCCAAGAGGAAGTGTAGGCCACTCGTTGAGACCTGAAAACTTGCCTACTCCATACTAGCCAGCTCTCAGTGCAGGAGAAATGAATAGCCTGATGAGGAATCCAAGGCAGAATTAGTAGGTTGTAGGACCCTTGTCTACCTGAAAATTTTGAGCTATTGCTCACTAAGGGAATGAATAGGCCAACTTGGTATAGATAATGCAGCCATCAGGCAGGTAAGGCAGAGGACCAAAAAAAATTGTGGCATATTAGATTTCTTTTAGTCTGAGGTAAAGTGATCTTGGATTTAGTATATAAAAGTTACAAGGGGATAGGGTTACAGTCCTCCATATCACAGAGTGCAGGGGAAAAGCCTTCCCTCAAATAATAATAATAATAATAATAATAATGTAACAGCAAGTTTCAGAATTCACTGTTTCTAATATGAATGACGCTTCAGTTTTTTTTAAATTATCAGGATTTGCAAGACTGGACTTTGAACTTCCAACAAGAATCTATGAAAGACATGACTGAATGTGTTGCTGCAGTGGAAAGATGTTGGGCCAGATTCACGATGGCTTGCACGGAGTCTAAGAGTAGAGTAAGACTCCATGCAGCCATCATGTCCGACGAGTGATCCAGGAACAGCCTGTAGGGGCGTGTAAGTGAGCTCCTAAAACGGCTCTTACACGGACAGGGCAGGGATATGCAAATTACCTCAATTGCAGGTGAAAGGCATGCACATGAGGTAGATTTGTGATTCAGGAAACCCGTACCTGTCCGAGTAAGAGCAGTGTTATTTGCAGAAATGTACTCAGTTGACAAATGAGTACCGTTCTGCAAATAGCAAAACGGAGCCGGGACAGCTCCAAATAAAGGTTGTATCCAGTGCAGGAAGCATGCCAATAGCCAAATATACGGCCATTGGAAATGTTTCCTGATGCAATATAAAAATAAAAATAATTTTTTTTTTCGCCAATTTCCAACGTTTAAGCATAGCGCAGCACCATGCAAACTGGCTGCGCACTAAAACCCAGAATACTAAAAATTAAAACCCACAAATGTGGAATTTATAGAAATTGTTAATGTACAATGCAAGGGAATGGCAGGCTGAAGACAACATGGCCACCGAGTAGCGGTTGCTAAGGGGGGAAGCTCAGTCTAAGACATGTAACCAAGCATTAGTAGGCAATCCTATGTAAATGAGTGTTAGGATAGTGAATCGCAAGTTTACATAGCAAATGAGGACAGTCAGTGGAGTGTAGGAGTAGGATATGGGGAGTAACAGAGTAGAAGATAGGTGACATCACGAGGGGGGTATGTATGAAAGAAGTGAAGTTCATTGGAGCAGAGTGGCATGTGTCAGCCGTCATTTATACATCATGGAAAGAGGTGTGTCAACAGGTAGGCTAGGGAAAGGCAAGAAATGGAAGGTGTATGCCGTGGATAACACCAACGTTTCTTTTTGAGGGGGTATGCATGTGTGTGCGCGCGTGTAAATCCGAGTAAGACAGTGTGCACGCGTGTAAGCGTGAGTGTGCGCGTTTAAGCCGGAGTAAGCATGTATAAGGCTGTTTAAAGAGTTGTAAGTGCGTTTGTGCTGGTGTGCATGCGTTTTAACCCGAATAAGCAAGTTTTAGTCCGTGTAAGTATGTGTGCACACGTGTAAGCAGCCATGCACATGTTTGCGCTTGTGTGCGTGGTGCTCCCCCCTGAGGAAACAGAAAGGAAAAAGGAAGCATAACAAATAGTAGGAAGCTACCAGGGAGTACTAGCAGAGCTAGCAGGTGAAAACCATCAGAATCAGGCAATTACACAGGCAGTACACTAGCCCAGCCCAGCCTAGCACTTAAAACTCTGCAAACAACAGTCCATTATGTTTCTCACAAGAGACACTGCAGTAAGCTAATAGAAGTGAAAACTGAAAAAGCTTTACTGAGACAAAGAAATGTTAGGGGCTGCCATTGCTGTTGTAAGGCAACATATGCAACATGCTGAGGATGGTGACAATGGAAATGCTGCTGGACAACCCACAGTGAGGAGACAGAGAAGAGTGTACATGTCCAGGGTAGCCTACCAGGGGCTACATGAGCTGGAGATAGTGGAGTGCTATAGAGTGGACAGAGACCTCCTGCAGCAAATTGTTGAGCTGTGCAGGCCATGCCTCACACACAGAACCAACAGAGGGGAACCCATCCCAGTGGAAACCAAGGTATGTGTTGGCCTAAGAATACTAGAAACAGGTACCTTCCAGAGAACAACTGGTGATATGATGGGGATATCACAGGCATCAGCATCCAGGGTACTACACCACTTTCTGGATGCCATGTCAGCACATGTCAGTGAACATGTATATTTCCCCAATTCCTGTGAGGTATTGGCCAGCAATATGCGTCTCTTCCAGCAAATAGCGGAATACCCTGAGATAGTAGGTGCAATAGACTGCACGCACATATGCATTAAAGCACCAGCCGGTGATCAGGATAGGGTCTACTTCAACCACAAGGGCTTCCCCTCCATCAACTGCCAGGTTGCGTGTGATGCCCAGGGCATAATACTTACTGTGTGTGCAGGCTGCCCTGGAAGCTACCATGATTCCTATATCTGGCATCTGACACAGCTGTACCAGACATTTGCCAATGGGGACATCCCACATGGTCACCTAGTGGGGGATGCTGGCTATGCACTGGGGCCATGGCTGATGACACCCATCAGAAATGCACACACACCTGAACAGGAACGCCATAATGAGGCATACGCACAAACGCATAATGTAAAAGAGCGTGTGTTTGGGCTGCTCAAATCATGGCTCCGGTGCTTGGACACATCTGGTGGAGCCTTCCAGTACTCACCAACTACATGTACCCAAATTGTCATGTTATGTGCTATGCTACATAATATGATCCTGCGAAAACAGCTGCAGCAGGACCAGCATAGGCCTGGGCCAAACAGCCCCCCACCATTGCCAAGGCCATCACAGGCAGAGCATGACTCGGAGGAGGAACAACCTGAGCCTGCCCCAGTAGGCAGAAGGAGGCGTGCCCAGTATGCTTTGGCCTTGGCAAAGAGGCAACGCATAGCACATACACTGGCTCAGTAGGAACTCTGGAAATTATACCTCTCTCTGACTCGCACATAAAGTAAAAGGGATGCCTATGTTGACACTACCTGCTTCCAAACATGTGCAGGGAGTGTAGTATGTGCATCCGACATAGGCAGCCCTGCAGCACCACCTAAGGCATGAATACCATGTGTTAAGCAATATAAAGCAATGCTAAACAGCAATTACCACCATGTAGTATATGCAAACAAAATCGCACACACCAACTAGCACAACTGTGGTCAATGTTCAGTAATATTGGGCAACGTCCAGCAATGTTGGTGAATATTGAGCAATGTCGGACAAGCCTGGTCTAAGTAGGGCATAGCTGAACAAAAGCCAACATGCTCATATTTGCTTAACAGGCCCTTAAGCAGTCTGGTCTGCTCAGTATGAAAATATAAAGCAGTGATGGGCCTCGAACACAGGACACTGTGCACTATAGCCAAAATACTGAACCACTAAACCATGACAGTATTGCAGTGGTCCACCTGTATGATGGAATGTTGATAAGTCTATGCAAAGTATTCCATGGAAACCCTGCAGGCACAGCATAATCCATGTTGAGTTATGACACAAAGGTGAATCCTGCAGTGAGAACAGAACCTGACTTCCAGCAATATGTTAATATTGGTCATGTTCGCACACATCAACAAATGTAGTGGACCTCAGATAGCAACATACTGAAGGGCCACACTGGGCATGCTCACACACTTGAATAAATGAGACAAATGTCAGGCAACAAAACATGGAATGGCAGAACTGGGCATGCTCACACACTTAGGCCATGTCTGAGTGCAGCAGTGAGCCACACATATCTGGCAGTTGCATGTGTTAACCCAGGAACCTGTCACTATACAGCAATTCGCCCTGTGCACACAGTTATATGACAACACACACATCTATAATATAGTGGAACCCTGTCATAATCAAATATGTTCTGCAGATACCAAAGTTGTTCATGGAAACTGGTAAAGCAAATATGATAAAGACTTGCAAACAGTATCAGTAATAAACATTGTGCATCTTGAACATTAGCATAGGTTCAGAGGTCGATACTAGGCTATCTGCCCTAGGTCATGTACAAGCCTAGCCAGAGTGTGTTTGGCATTTGCAACCCTGTCAGATTACTACACTGTGTCTGTGAATAGTAGGTCACACAAGATAGCCCATGTACATTTAGGCTAGTGTGCAGGGACACAGAAGATATCCCAGGGGTAAATATACAATCACCCATACAGTCATCAAGATGTCTCCAGTAGGTGGTCAGTGGGTGGCTCTGCCTATGTGAAACTGGGATTACATTCTGTAGTGAGTGGAGCCTCTGGGATAAGAATCTGTCCCTCCGCAATGTCCTATTAACATCTGTGCTGAGGTATACATCCCTGGAGTGTGTAGCTCCAAGAGAGTTGGATATCCTGAGGTGGAGCATGTCCAGTAATTCTGGGTTGGGTATATCTGTAAACAACAGGCACACATCATATCTGAGTAGGTGGTAAGTGACTGAGTAGAGCTGGAGTTACTGCATCTGAACTATGCAGGGCATCTGTGTGAGTCCCTAGATCTGCTTGGTGAGGACCTTCCGTGGCCAGTACAGTTGCTGCAGGTGTCAGGTAAGGTACACCCCAAATGTGGCATTGTAATCAAGCGTGGATGTGATGAGTATAGGGGCACAATGACCTCACTCGATTTAGATGTGAAACCATATGGGATAAGGTGGCCCACATAGAAGGTGTGTCCAACCACTTTGGCAACGTGAATGTTAAAGGCGACAGTACGAACAAGTCATGTCCCCAAACCCCTAACAACTCCTACCATATGTAATGGAGTACTACCTATGTGGTAATGTGTGGGCATGTTGTTATTCCCAAAGGGGATGACTATGCAACTAATGGCATTTAGCTGCAGGCCATGGCTCAGGCACCAGCCATCCATCTCTGTGAGACCCTGATTGAGTATGCATGTGGCAGCTGGAGAGTTGATCATGGCACCCAGTTTGCAGTCAAGTGCAAACATGTTCAGCCATATTCCCCCTGTGGTAGCCTGTATGTAAGACAAATATATACTGAACAAGAGAGGTCCCAGGACCAAGCCGTGTGGGATGCCATGTGTAACTGGTGTATAGTCAGACATGGCACCTGCAATTCTGACCATGTGGGTGCTATCCCTGATCTAGGTATCAATCCATTGTGTGAGATATGTGTAAATATTGATGCTGGTGAGCCTATGCATAATGGCCCAGTGGGTTATTGTGTTGAAGGGTTTTGCAAGGTTCAGGTAGGCTGTGTGGACAGCCGTCCCTATGTTGATGGACCTGTTAGCCATTTAAAGAATACAAACAGGTTCAAGAGGCAAGATCTGCCCACAACAATGCTGAAATGTGTAGGACACAGTATCTGTAGGTTCCCGATGTCTATGTGTATGAGTCCTATGACAATATGCTCCATAGCTTTGCAGACCAGGCTACATAGGCTTATAGGGCAATATTGTCTGTGGTCAGTTGTGGCGCCAACTCTGTGGAGCAGGACCACTGTCGCAGTATGCCATTCCTTGGGTATATATCCTGTGGTAACTCCGATATTGAACAGTAATGTAATGTGAGGGTTGCGTTTGTCATGATGCTCGTGTAGGATGCAGGCTGGGACACCATCTGGTCACATTGATTCTGTGATGTACGCTGTGGGGAGGGCAGCACTCACCTGTTACTGTGTGATGTCAGGGAGGTTATACGCTGTTGGGATGGATAGTTGCTCCTTAGGGGGGATGGGTGGGAGACATCTGCACTGAACCTGTTTGCCAGGATGTAGGCAATGCCAGTGGGTTCAGAGTAGGTTTAGTCAGTATGCAGTAACTCACAGCATATCAGTGAGTGTCCACCCAGGTTCCTGACATAACTGAAGAAGGCCGTGTGATAGTCCTACGTGTCTGTTGCAATTGTCTGGTAGAAGCGGCCCTTAGAAAAGCCCATGAGTGATTGTAGCTGTCTGCCAGTACAGATCACAGATGCCTTCCCAGTTTGGGATTGTGCTCTATCATGTAGTAGCTTCCTCCTGATGTTATGGCTGGGGTCTACCAGACAGGTCCCCTGCCATTGTAGTAGTGGGTCCTGTTGTTATTTAGGATAGCACAATCCATGCAGTCCACTAGGTGTCCATAGAATGTGTATGTAAAGGATGCAGCAGTGTGAGCCATATATGCCACTGCCCCAGGATCTCTGAAGGATACCACCTTGCTTCGGTGAAGTGAGATGTTGGCTCATGAGAAGTTCACCAAGATTACCCAGGATGGGTGTGTGGAGGATATATGTATGTCCTGTGAGATATATGTATGTTGTGACCTTACCAATGAGGGGTATATTGCTGGTGTGAAACATAGAGTCCCCATGTTGGTGATGATCAGGTCCAATATGTATTCCCCCTTGTGGCTGTGCTGACTGGTTGTGCCATAGCATATGAGTCCACAAATTGCAGCGACTGTTGAGGGTGTCAGGGCTTGAGTAGTATCCCCAGTCAATATTTGTGTATATGAAGTCACACAATATAATGGTGTTTGTGGAGAACATCATATTCTCCATAGTACCCACGAAAGCCGAGTGTGGTTCCTGAGTTTGGGAGTGTGTTCTGTAGCAGGCAACAAACTGAAAGGCAGTATTGCACAATGGTAGTTGTATATGTATGGTCTGTGATGCTTTGTGCAGTGCTACTTACCTGGAGGTGTGTGTATCTGTGATGTATATGGATACTCCCCCTAGTTGTGTTGTCTGTTCCAAGTCCTGTTGTCAGACAGCGTGGTATGAATCATAACCTGGTAGTGCTGATGTGCATAAGCGAGCCTGAACCAGGTGTCTGTCAGTGCACAGATATTGCTATCCTCCATACTGAGGAGAGTCCTGAGTGGCTACAATATGAGGTTAACACAACTGTTGTTTCATTTAACCTGTAATGTCTATGGAGGTGAGTTTGTCTTCTGAGCCCTGCTTAGAAAAGGCACTATGGTGGTAGCAAGAGCCATAGCCAGCATTCCAAAATCCAAGGGTGACAGGTGCAAGCTGTCCATAGTGAAGCTATGTGGCATGTTGAACATGTCACCATACGCTGACAGACACTGTATCCCCTATGAATGAAACAAATGTGTTAGGCAACTGTTAAATGTGATATGTGTGTCCGTATACTGTGACATCATAATTGGTGGGTGTAAGATGCTAGACAAGGTCAGGGTCATACTGGCCTGGGTTACATGATCAGAGTGTTCCTCCATGTATCATGTCATGTGGTCCAGGGAGTAACATCTGAGGTTATACACACCGGCATGGACAATGATGGTGCCAGTCTTGTACTTGCTTTGGAGTGACCTGGCTGCCTGTGTTATGCGGCAGATCCTGGCACCCAACAGACAGCCCAAAGTAACTATTCCCTTGTTAGGGCTGGTGAGTGGTACATCAGTGTGTCTGACAATAAGTGTTGCCTATTACAAGTGTATTAGGTGTGTTGTTTAGCCCGAAGGACAGTGATTGTGTGGCACACTGACATTGTGAACATTGTGATATGTGGGTATTGTAGTGGGGTAGCAGGTGTGTGTGTGTCTGCTTTGGCGGTCTCTGCTGCTTAGGTAGAGTACATTTACAGCATCCGAGTATGTCTATGTGTGCTAATGTGGTTTGAGTGCTGTTGCTAGAGGATATGTGAGACTGATATGTGGTGTGTGTGTGGTTACCTTCACCACCTGATAGACTGTGCCAGTCATGGTTCGAGAGAGTTCAGCTCCCTGTATGTCTATATAGGTGCATCTCACACATATATCTGAGATTGTCGGGAGGAGGAGAGGGGTGTCTGTGTACATGAGGCAGATCTGACATTGTGTCAATATCACAATATCCACCAGCTGGACTGAAGAGTACACACAAAACTGACCCCTGGACATGCCAGGATATTATCATGACATACTCTGTAGCCTAATCACAAAGGATCAGTAGGGTGTTAAGTGTGTAAAAGAGTATAACAAGGATAAGTGCTCATGTTCGTTGGTGTTTTGTAAAGAGTAGCTGAGAAGGAGTCCAGACTGAATCATGACACCTCCTTCAGCTATGTCATAAATATCAATGTACACCCATATATGTCCTGAGTCAGGGCCAACTGTACCTGAGTGACAATACCAACATCATGACAGACAGGCCCATATGTACATAACCACCCCCCACTGACAATAGTCCACATCAACATACCAGGAAATATCACATGTAGAATGGATGAGCAGCTACCCACACTGCCAAAAGCATGGCAGCAGGTGGAATACATTGATTCCCAATATGTGTCATGCACAAACTACAGAATAAACAGATCATGCACTTGAACAGTCAGCTGAGCCTCACCCCTTACACAGGATGTGGAACCGTTGAATGTGTCACAGCTACATATGGCACTCCCCACAAGTGTTGGTGCACAACACACCATGGGAAGTCAAGTCCAGTACGCCTATGAGGTCTGATATGCAAGGTCATGGAGTCCATCATGGTTGCAGTCATAAACAGAGCTATTGGAAGCTGACATACACACAACCCTACCAACTGTGGTATGTTCATGTGTGGATCATGGTTCCCAAACATGCTAGACTGTTTGCAAGGCAGCCACCCAGGACATACATCAATGAACACATCTACACATGTGTCACATAGACTTTGAATAGCCCTTTATCAACATCCCAAACACATGTAGTATCCACAAAACCAACAAGCTGTGCATAAATATGTGTTGACATATGACGGAATGTCAATGTATCCACAGATAGATCACACAAGGTAAGGATTATGAGGTCTTGTTCAAGCTGTTGACACCTGATGACCCACATGGACCATTCCTGGAATGGCATAAAACAAAGTGTACACACATCACCATGTCCAGTCTGATGATGTCACCATCCTATAAATACAGCAGGAGAAGGGAAATCAGCCAGTAAAGCAAATAGTGCGCTGTGTTAATGTGTCTCTCTTTAGTATCATAACATAGTTAGATAGGGGTTTGAATCCTGCAAACAGTGTGTGTGTGTGTGTGTGTGTGTGTGTGTGTGTGTGTGTGTGTGTGTGTGTGTGTGTGTGTATGTGTGTGTGTATGTGTGCAATTGTTTTAGAAAGGAGTGTTCTTTTTGGAGACTGTGAAAACACACTAAAAGAGGTACATTCCTCTTTGGAAAGTCTGATGATGTCACCATCCTACAAATACAGCAGGAGAAGGGAAACAAGCCAGTAAATCAAATAGCGCACCGTCTTAATACGTCTCTCTCTAGTATCATAACATAGTTAAGTAGGGGTTTGAATCCTGCAAATGCGGACTGTGTGTTACTCAGTTGGTCAATGCGGTGTGGGTTTTGCTTTTACCATGGTATGACATAGTATGATGACAACAGTAAGTGCATTGCACACATCAGGTATCTGCGTGGCAAATATATATGTGTACATGTCCCCTCAATCAGTACATAGGTGTGAAGCCTGCATACTCCATGAATACATTTGTTTCCACTGACAGGTTGTGATGCTGCTTCTCAGATCGTAGGTCACATATGTATGTATGTGACACGACCGTCCACTGTCGTGTTCTGTGGCCAAGGTCATCTGTGGCACACACACCCATGACAGTTACTTAAGAGTAGTGTGAGTGAGGGTATATGCCTGGGGTATATGTCAGATATGGTCATACACAACAAAGTCTGCCAAGAATGGACAGTCTTTATAGGTGTACGACTACCTTGTGGATATGCATTCAGGCCTCTAATGTCTTATGTGATACACCTTGGGACTCCACAATACCTATGGATATGTGGATATCAAGGGACACATGACATAACATGGGTCTGTATGTACACAATGGTACCCAACATACATGTTGAGGGCTACCACCTGTGTGGTACTGATGGGATAGTATGTATAGTACATGAGGATGACTATGCCATAGTCGGCTTACTGCTATACAGCATGTATCAGACAACAGGTATCTGTCTGTATGATACCCTTGTGTAGGATATGCGTCCCATCCAGGTAATGCATTGTAGGCCCTAGTGTGTCTGCATGTATCTAAGGAGGCTATATGACACACAGGTGTGGTCACAGTAATGGGTGGCAGACATTACCACTGGTTAGTGTTATAGTGTAGCACGGGAAGGATCCAATTGATACTGGGTTCCCTACTACCGTGTGTCATTTGTCAGGACATCATCCAATGATTGCTTATAGTCATACTGTTGAGGTTGTGTATACTACCAGACTGCAAATCATTGACAGATATTAATGGTATCACCCACAGCATCGTGTCAACCCATGTCATACACACGTCTACCCATGTTAGTACATAACTGTAGTAGAATGCATACTGGCCATTGAAAGATGCTATGAGATGTTAACAATGTGTACAACAGGGTATGCCACACGTCCCATGTGTCCACTATGCATGTACATCCAGACAGTGCGCACCCACCATGTTCACAGATGTACACTTGCTAATCTGTACTGCACACATCACACACATACTGTCCACTCACTAACACATGCTGGCAACACATCACACATCAGCCAAGTGGCACATGGGTGGATAATACATACTCAGACCTAACAGTGGTGTAAACAATGCTACATTGACAATCAGAGCTTTGATGCATAATGTCTGCTCAGATATACCTACAAGGATGTAGTTACACTTCCTTGTTGACAACTTGCTATTATTGCTACACTGCTATAGTGTCACCCTGTGCATCAGCACCATGTTAGCCTGTCCCTCCATCAATAATGCAGATGACAGGAGGCGACACAGGTATCATCATATGCACAGGGCATTTTGTTGTTTGCCTGAGCCTGACATTGACCCATCCAATCGACATGTCTGTGTGTGTGTGTGTGTGTGTGGGGGGGGGGGGGGGACAACAGTACAGCATGGGCCAATGTTGATGTAATGTGTGTGTGTATGTGTGAGCCCTAGTTGTTTGCTTAATGTGTATGTGTCTGCATGCACACAGCTCCACCATGTGGCTGCCATATACGGTGGTTTGTGGGACAGCCACATACTGTACCTGCTAGGCTGTACAGATCACTGTCTCTGGCCACAGACACAGTACCTGTGCCTGGCAAGGGTGCTAAGGACAGTATCGGGTACCAACCCTGACTGGCTACTGCCATCAGAGTCAGAGGCATGACGACTGGACCCATGTCCCTGCTGGGACTGGCCGGAGCTATGTGCATGTGGTCTACTGGGACGGTCAATGGACAGGCCAGCACCAGCATTGCTGGGGCTGGTACTGCCACTACGGGAGCGGCTGTGAACTGTGGGCCATCCACGACAACTGCCAGCTGTTGCTGTTGCTGGCATGTGTCCACGTCAATGTCACAACCATCCCGCATGGTCCTGGCTCAAGGAAGACATGTTGTGGAGGGCATCTATTGTCTCCCCCCAACATCTATCAATGACCTCGGTGTAAGTCCAGATGGCACCGGCAAGATCACGGATGCTGTCATTGATAGCGGTGTAATGTGCCCTCTACGCCCTAAGTCCTTGCCTGGTGTACCATTCCATACGTGCCTGAACCTGCATTACAGCCCGGAACATAGTGGTCATTGTAAGATCTGTGAGGGCACACCTGCCAGGGGCAATATGACTAGTGGTGCTCCTCCGAGAACCCCTGGACCTCCGCCTATGTGGTACCATTCTGGGTCTACGGCTATGGCTGCTGTGAGGGGATGCAAGTGCCATGGGTACCACACTCTCCTGGTCAATGCCAACTGTATGCTGTCCCTCACCTATGGCCATTGGTGGTGAGGGATGTAATGGCAGTATGAGTGTGTGCACAGATGGGGTTGAGCGCTGTGTACTGTTGATTGGTGGACCGACGACAGACCCTGTCAAATCTCCCTGTGGCACAATACATGTGTCATCATCACCACTATCCGTGGCAGTGGCTTCAGGTCGCCTGCTGGTTTTGCCAGCCCCTAATTCAGCACCTGTGAGAGGAAGACAGGAAACACACTTTACGGTCTGCACATGCACACATGCACACATGCACACATGAACACATGAACACATGCACACATGCACACATGAACACATGAACACATGCACACATGCACACATGAACACATGCACGCATACACACATGCACACATGCACATATGAACACATGCACACAGGAACACAGGAACACAGGAACACATGCACACTCCTCACTACAGCAGATACACACACACAACAGCAATCCAAAATACTCAATAGTGGTTGAAGGTGGGTGACATTATCACAAGGCAAACAGTAGCGTCACACATGTCAGCATGCAGAATAACTGTTGATCAAGTCCATGCAGTGTGAGTGTAGACAGTCATAGTTAATGACAGTGTACATGGCTGTGGTGCATGTGTGTACATGTTCAGTGATTGCCTACACCCTGGAACACAATGTGTACAAGGACACAACATTTCTGTGCAAGTATTAAAGCTCTGCAATGTCCTGTGCACCATCACTCACAAGTATACATACCATGGCTGCATGTGTTATCTGTGTGTCACATGGATTTCCATGTCTGATTGCAGTGTCTGTGTTTGTAGCAGATAACTGTGGACACAGGTGTAGCACATGCATGCTATGTACACACACGGGATGAGTGTTGCATGTGTACATGATGGAATACCAGTCCTGGACATGGCTATTGTAACTGTATGGGGTGTAGTACCATTAGCCATCATCATCATGCATCATGTGGTCACTCAAGGCCACTAAAGTGTGCTAGACCACTGCCTAGCAAGCTGTACCTGAACTGCAGTGCCATGGCTAAGTTCACAATTATACAGCCATGTTGCACAAGGGCGTGTGAGGTGCCCAATAGGGAACATTGCCTAACATGACTGTGTTATGTGTTGAAGAGTGTTGCACAGCCCCATGCTAGGCCCCTACCCCTCAGGTATAATATGTGTGGTGTGTGGATGACATGTGGGATACTGAAGTGTGGCCTGGCAGTGGGTGTCCAGTTACAACATGTGTAGCATGTTGATGTGTACTGCATATGACAAACGTGTTATGTTGTGTACATGTGTGTCAGCTATGCCTATCCAATGTGCAGTACAGTGTTGCCACATTTGTGTCTGATGCTCTGTGCATTGCATGTGATTGAGGCAGCTACTGACTTTACTGAGATGTTTAACATCTCACAGCAAACATGCACAGCATGCATTATGCGTAGGTGTGTTATGTGTACATGGCCTACACCTCACCTATGACATGCACATTTCAATACCAACTTTAAAGTGTTAACACACTTACCAGCGTGTGTCATCTGCCCTGCTGTCACACCAGAGGGGCCTACAAGAATATGACACAGTTTGTCAGTGGCCACAACTGTGGCATTGCTACTGTGAGTGTGCTAAACTACAGTAGAACAACAGGCATAGGTGTACAGATACTATTCACAATATCAGTATTGCACACAATAGGCAGCACAACTGCTAAACACAGTACACATCTCACATATGCATAATCTAACAATACAGGTAACAGTAGTCTACAGCTAGGGCATGTTACCTGCATGCACCATGTCACCATGCTGGGTGGCTCCGGCTTCCATGATGACACATGTGTGATGTTGTTGCTGCTGTAGGCCAGGAGCCACCACACTTAGGAGCAGTTCCTCCACTCTGGTGAGGGGGGAATGTATGGCCACCCCCCACCTGTGGCAAGCTGTTGTCTATGGATATCAGACGCAAGCCACCGGACATGTCTAATTAAATCACTGCAGTGATGGCGATCCTGCTCATATGTCTGGTTATGCTTGCCTATGTCATTTACCAGATGAACAAGATCTTGCCACAGTGCAATATGCTCCTGCTGGTGCTGGCTGGCCCTGGAAAACAGCAGGGTATAGTGCTGAACCAGGCTGTGGTGGATTTCCTGTCCCTCTGCGGCTGTGTAGGAGGGATTCCTTTGATGAGCCATTAGCCTGGAAGACAAGTAAACGATATGTGTGAGCAAGTCATGTGGCACACTTAATATTGTACAGTACAGATATCAGTTAACTGCCATATATAGCATCTGTTCATCTGTCAGAGGATACACACATTCAATACCACATATCAGTGCTCAGCCCACAACTGGCTGACAGTGCCTGTCACACCCCATATAACAAACCAGTATACACCTGTACTCGGCACAGTGTTTGGGATCCAATGCACAGCGTTGCCACGGGGGTACATATCAAGCTAATGCATGAAGAAATATGGCATCCATTGCAATGTATGTGAAGTACAGTTGCAGTATAACCAGTAACCCACCCTAGTCGTTGATGCCATACCCCTACCTAACATATGTGCACAGTTGTTAATATAGCTGGCATACTGCTGTAACAGAGTACACATGTTTCTAGGTACACACGCAAACCCTGCAACACACATGTGATTGCGGATATGGTACAGGCATCATTACACACACATCAGACATTCATACAACACACAAATGTATGCTGACACAGATGAGCATTTCCTGTGTAGCTTACAGTACTGTGTGCCCCTACTTACAGATACCTATGCCTGAGGTATGTAATCTGTGCAGACTACAGGAAACACACAAGACAGTGTTACCAGGGAATGTGAACATACACCATACTGCGTTGTCCATATATATCTGTATATATCTATATATCTCTCTATATATATCTATATATGTATATATATCTATATATCTATATATATATATGTATATGTATATATGTATATATCTACATATCTATATATGTATATATATATCTATATATGTCTATATATATAATATATATATATATATATATATATATATATATATGTATATATATATATATATATATATATATATATATATATATATATATATGTATATATACATATATATATATGTATATATACATATATATCAATATATATATATATATATATATATAGATATATATATATATAGATATGTATATATACACATATATATATATATATATATATATATATATATATATATATATATATATATATATATATATACACACACATACTTGTAAACATCCATTGCTGTACATATACATGCACATATAGGCACATATACTGCCCACCTTCATGGTGGGAATATCAATTATGAAACAGTTGTGAGACATACAATTATGTAATAATGTTGCACGGTGTTGTGCAGAATGCATTTCGCTGTCCTCACGCCGTATAGCTGTAGGAGACCTCACTGGCTGTAACTCAGTCCCACAGCATTTAACCACCACATGACATATACCTGCACTGCTTGCTGTTTTCAATGCCACACACTACAACCTACATAGATATGTGCACATAGCAACCTTCAGATACATATATATGTCCAGCCTTCACTAACAGTTGCAGTATGTCCCTTGCCCTATGCACATCTGCATATACATATAGATACGGACCGCTACGACATACGGAGGGTTCACAGTATGTAGAGTACCCTTCAGACACATCATTCAGATGCCAGCAAATACATCTCTGTTACATACCTTACCTTTGTATTTCTCACCTCTGTCTGTTGTACCTGTTGAGGTTTTTTTTTTTTTTTTTGCTGTTGGTTGGTGTCTCCAACTGCCTCTGTTTGTTTTTGTTTTGTTTGGTTGGTGTCTCCAACTGCCTCTGTTTGTTTTATTTTATTTTTTTTGGTTGGTTTCTCCAACTGCCTCTTTTTTTTTATTCTGGTTGGTGTCTCCAACTGCCTCTAGTTGTTTTTTTTTTTTTTTGGGGTTGGTGTCTCCAACTACCTCTGTTTGTTTTTTTTTTATTCTGGTTGGTGTCTCCAACTGTCTCTGTTTGTTTGTTTGTCTGTCTGTCTCTCTCAATCTCTCTCTCTCTCCAGTTGCTGCAATAATATTATTGCATGTGTGGACAGCAAGTACAGGCTGCTTTTGTAGGTATCTGCACATGTGCATGTGATGGCCTCTGCACCAATTGGTGCCCACCATTTAGTAATTGCATGCAGCCTGCTGTGTGGTAATTGCAGTTCTCATTGTGATTTCAGGACACTGCTATAAAATGACAGGTTAGGTAGGCATAGGTCTTTCAGTTTAGCAAGGTGGGGACCATGCTTGTTTGCTGTGGACACTGTTGTGTCAGTCAGAAGGTTGGTATATGCCTCATATCTGAGGCTGGGTTGTAGCCAGTGAAATGCATCTTGTACTGATACCTGACTGTACTTCTTCCAGTACACTCTTCTCAGTATGTAAGTTTACTCACACCTCCTAATGCTAACACTGGATACATGGGAGTATGCACTTTCTTTTGAGATTAGGGAATTAACTGGCATACAACAGTAGTTATTGCAGTGTATTCCTATGGCTTTCCTATTTTCCCTTTACATTCACTCCTTGTAATGCATGTTATATGTCTTTATTGCAATGTATTCCTATGGCTTTCCTATTTTCCCTTTACATTCAATCCTTGTAATGCATGTTATATTTCTTTATTGAAATGTATTCCTATGGCTTTCCTATTTCCGCTTTACATTCACTCCTTGTAATGCATGTTATATTTCTTTATTGCAATGTATTCCTATGGCTTTCCTATTTTCCCTTTACATTCACTCCTTGTAATGCATGTTATATTTCTTTATTGCAATGTATTCCTATGGCTTTCCTATATTCCCTTTACATTCACTCCTTGTAATGCATGTTATATTTCTTTTAGCACCAAGTTATTGTATATCTGCTGTGGCTTAGTGGTACATCATGCAGACTGGTGAGACCAAGGTCTGGGTTTGAGACTGACAAGGGTATTTTATTTTGCTACTGAGCAGTACAAGGGCCTTGTCATACAGAGTGACTAAGGCACTTTTAAGCAGTTGTAAGCGGGTTTGCGCAGATTTGCGCGACGCTTAGCGATGCCAAGCTAAGCTTAGCTTAGCTTAGCTTATTTTATGTTAGCAATACTAAGCTAAGCTTGGAGTAGCTTATCATATCTTAGCAATGCTAAGCTAAGCGCACACATGCGCGCACTGGTGCAAACCCACTTACTACCGTTTACAAGTGCTTAATCCCGCTAAACCCCACGCTCATTTCTTTGACAGAAAAGTAAATGTGGAGATAGGAATGTGGTGATAAAGGGTGCACAAGCAGGGGAAGACAGTAGGGAAACCAGCTTGGGATGTACACGATGGGTGTGGAGAAGATCCATAGCTGCCCAGTTCTTTACCAGCAACAGCTGTGCATATGCAATGCATTAGGTGGGATATTTGAAACATTCCACCCCTGAGAGAGGGGTGAGGACAACTAAGTATGTTGTACTACCAATTATGAATATCAGGCACATGCACTGTTTGTGAACTGCTATACTGTCATTAGTACGTTACTCACTTCTGAACAGTTTGTGGTTTGTGTTGACATTAACACAGTCTAATCAGGACAACTGGACATATTTCTGTACTGTGTATGCCTACCTACACCTTTGGTTATGCCTGACTACATGGGTATATAGTACCTTTGGGTAGGGGTGCAGAACTGCAGAGTGCATTATTTATTGTGTGATGTTTATCTTACTGTACATGCAGAGTTGCTGTGTACCTGTAAGTCTATGAAGGCTTGTAGTCTGTCTGAGTAGCTCCCACCTGTGGACATATCCAGATGGTAGACAGAGGTCAGCCTAGTATTCTTTGACTGTGCACCACAGCAGTCTTTTCAGCACCTGAACAATGGCATTGTCACAGGTGCTTGCTAGCGGTACATGGCTACATCCTTTGATATTTCTGTGTTGTACTTCTACATAAGGGCATGCTTGTGGGATTCATTCTACAGCTATTCGCAGAGTGTGTAACAGCAGACAAGTTGATATGCCTGTGTGTTTCTGACTCTTCCAGGCCTCAGATACTCTCACGTATATATTTCAACAGCCTCAGGGAAAGGTACATATAACTGGGTTACACCTGTGATATAGTTCAAACATTTTGTAGTTCAGACTTTGGGGGATTCAGAGCATATGTATTACTACACATTTTCTGATGTGCAAGCGGTGTCTACTCTCACTTATTGACATTTGTCATTAAGTGAGATTCAACACTTTTCTGCCTACTGTTAGTACATTTCACAGGGAGTCAGAGGGGCACAGCTAACATTTGTTTAAAAATCAGGGTCATCACTGTAGAGCAGTCACTGTTGGGCGGTCTGGCCTGTGACCTGTGCAAATATGCCAGTGTTTATCCTGCTCTGATACAGTGTGGGGTTTGTAAGCTGCTACTGTAACCTTATTCCCTACTAGCATAGCAGATTCTCTTTTCACAGTCATGTCATGCAATTCCACAACACCTGCTGGTTAAGGCCCACAGAACAAGATTTGTGTTATGCCATTCCTATTTTCCCTTTACATTCACTCATGGTAATGCATGATATATTGCTTTCAGCACTGAGTTATTGTATATCTGCTGTGGTGTAGTGGTACTTCATGCAGACTGGTGTGTCCAAGGTCCCGGGCTCGAGACTGACAATGGTATTTTATTTTGCTGCTGAGCAGCACAAGGGCCTTGTCATACAGAGTGACTAAGGCACTTTTAAGCAGTTGTAAGCGGGTTTGCGTGGGTTTGCAAGATGCTTAGCAATGCTTAGCTAAGCGCACACAAGCTCACACTCGCTCACCCCCGCTAACTACTGCTTAAAAGTGCTTACTCCCGCTAACCCCCGCGCTAATTTCTTTTAAAGAAAAGAAAATGGGGAGATAGGAAAGTGGTGAAAAAGGGGGCACAAAGTGGGAAAGACAGTAGGGAAACCAGCTCGGGATGTGCAGGATGGGTGTAGAGAAGGTCCATAGCTGCCCATTTCTTTACCAGCAACAGTTGTACATATGTATGAAATTTGGTGTGAAATTTGAAACCTTCCACCCCTGAGATAGGGGTGAGGACAACAAAATATGTTGTACTGCCAATTAGAATTATCAGTTTACATGTCCAGTGGACATGTGTGCAAATTGGGCAGCTATGTATGGGGCGTAATTTTTTTGTGGGAACAGATTGCCCTTTTTTTATTTTTTTTTCAGGTGAGAGTGGAATGTGAGGTAGAGGAAGTAGGTATATTTGGGGAGGTAGGTTGGGGAGGTAAACAGACAAGACAAACAAAACGCATACAGGGGTGGAGTTTGACACATGGGGTGGATGAACACAATTGATGGGGAAGGATGTTTGGAAATCGCAAGCCCATGAGCCCACAGATGGTAACAGTGGAACTGAGATCCCCACCCATGGGCAGTCACCACTGCACCTTCACAGCCCCGAGGGTGGCTGTGCTCGGGGCTGAGTAGGATGGGCAGGCTCACCCGAGAGATGCGCCACTCTCACCTCAAGCTGGCATAGGGGATCAGCGACTGAACGCTGGATCTTCCTACGCACCACAGCCTGGACCCTTCGAAGGGTGACGGGTGGCCCTACTCCACCCACCCTTGCACGGGAGGGGACGAGCCCCATCCCCTGCAGTGCTTCCACCCGAAGGTGGCACAGGACCAACGGAGGAGGGGACCCCAGGCTGGGCACTGGAGCTGCTGGTGCCAGGTGCACTCGCCAACTGAGGAGGGACAGGTGGGTCCGCTGGGTCGGCCTTCCCATACGTTCTGTGATTAGGTGTGTTTAATTACAACATAAACAACAGCATTCCAGATTAGTTGTAACAGCATGCAGTAATATTCCCATTAACCCAACACACCAAGGTTCCAACAGTTGAACAGCAAGCATAACACATGCATATATTGAACGACAGTGGATATTCCAACAGCATGCAGTGATATTTGGTAGCAACAGGCCACCATGAACGTGGTGTTTGAACAGGGCACATGCATCAACATCAATGCAAATATTTATAAAACAATAGGACATATGTCCAAACAAATATTTAAGGTTGCACATACCCATTGAGGTGTGGAATTGCATGGTTTATGCACATACGGTAGGGTGTAGAAAAAAACTTGGTTAACATCTTATAATGACCTTTTAGTCTACACTACATTCCCAGTGACTGCAGTTGTATATCCTCTACCTGTATTATTACACTTGCCACCATACATTAGGTTGTGTCATGGGTTTGGCTAGTTCAATATATGCCTGACCTATATCTGACATACTAACTGTCCAGGATGCAGGTGTTACTGCTACATATTTCTTGTTTGCATTTATATTTCTTTATCTACATATCTGGGATGTTTTCACGTGATTTTCACTTCTATTTGTACAGAATCCTGCATTTCTTAACACACACTCACATTTCTGGTAAATAATTACATGCTACATGTGTGCCAGGTTTGCTTATTCATGCCAGCCAGTAACTGACTATTGTGGACTGTATATATGTTTCACAGCTACTAGTACTTCCATCACCCACTTTATATGGGACTGCATAACTCTGGGTTGCCAGCACATTTTCAAACAGTACTGTTTGTATAATGCAAGGGTACAACAACATTTCAGACTCTGTGACACAGACACACTCTGGGTTTTAGTCCTTTATTAATGACATTGCACACTTTTCCACAAGCTCACTCCTTTATTTGTTTTAACAGTGTTTATGGCAGACATGTTCAAGACATATTATACCTTTATTAATAGGTAAGAACAAACTTTTTTCAGGCTCACTCACTTATGTTATATGACAGCGCCTGAAGGGATATTATTCCAGACATATGTTACCTTTCTTAATGGGTTACTACACTCTTTTTCTGCCTCTCTGACATTTTTATCTGACAGTACATGCAGAGAACATATTCAGGCAATTCTATGGCTGTTTTATTGGACTACAACACTTTCTTTCATGCTCTCTCCTATATTTTATATAACAATACATGCAGAATAATCACTAACCTGCCTGGTGGCACAGCCTTAGCAGCCTATCAGCATAGGCTTGCTGATTCGCAGCACGGTCACCTGCAGCTATAAAGTAAATGAAGGGATATTGAGACATACCTATCCGTTATACATACTCCATTATCAATTCTTACATACTGCATTTCATGGCTACATACTCAGTTGTGGGGCATTCTGCATCCCACAGGCCTCCTTTATCCACTGGTTCAGGCGGTCCTGCTTTCATCTCTTCAAGTCTGCATGGTGGTGACGGACCTGCTCATCAGTCAGGGGAACGCCTGTGGCACTGGTGAGGTCACGAGCTAACCGGTTCCAAGCCTCTGCCTTGTACTCCGTCCCTTGGAACTGGCCCTGCAGGAGTATTGTCTCGTGACGGTGGACAAGGAGCCAAACCATGTATTTGGACTCCTCGATGCCCCAACATTGTGCTCAAAAGCGTGAACCCTCTCCTGCACCTGCCATTCTGACTGCAAATGTGAGCTACAATCAGTTATGGCGAGTATTCCCGCCTATGGTGCTTAAATATGCCGAATTTCCCTCACGTTTTTGTGATTGGCCATTTTGTAAAATTCTCGGCTGACTGCAGACCTGCTTAGTAATGGTTAAACTACCATTTGTAAGTTTATGAATGTTAATAGTGGCTGCTTCCCCTATGTTGTCATGGCTTAGTGGTTCTGTACTTTGATTATGATGCAAAGGGTCCTGGGTTTGAACCTTGTCATTCTTTTATTTTAATACTGCCTAGACAGGCTAGGGGGTGTGGCTGCATTTAAGCAACTTAGCTCTACATTGCTCCCGGTGCCCTACGGTGCCCTGGTTGATGCAGCGCACATGTCCGCGCAAACAGATTGCGCTGAGTAAAGCACTTTTAAACGTTGGGCAACTCTGTTTAGCTGGATAGAGCACTATTAAACTATGGGCACCTCTGTTTAGCTGGGTAAAGTGCTATTAAACTATGGGCAACTCTGTTTAGCTGGATAAAGCGCTATTAAACTATGGGCACCTCTGTTTAGCTGTAAAAACGTTGCTTAACACCAGGTTATCTGGGTCCTTTAAAAATATATATTTTGTTCACTAATACATTGGCCATGTCACTGCTTTTAATAAAATTTTAATCATATATGTCTGGTATTATTTCAAATACTGATTTAAAACATAAATAAGAAGGGGAGGGGTGGGACTCAAACCGTGAATGCCTTCTCTTTGTGCATACGCTCTATCATTATACTATTGCAATTTGGTGTGATTTGCATAAACATTCTTTCTTATGCTCTTCCATGTCAGAATTGCTAACTCTAGCTAAGCAATGGGCACACCCACACACACACGCACAAATACGGGCAGCTATATCGTGGATTTAAAAAATATATATATAATTATTTACTTTATATAAGTGTGATGGGGGTTTACAGTGTCAGGGAGTGTGGTGCTGGGTGCAAGTACATTTGAGCGAACTCGCTCTTGTGTGTTGACATTTTGCTTTTTATAACCTTGTAGGGGCGTGCACATTTAGACTGCTCGGCAGTCGGACACGCCCCCTGCTTTCCTACTCAGTCCGTGTAAGAGTTACGGTTGAGTCAGCATGCCCTCATGAATATTCATGGCACGCTGATGTCAAACCATTCAACTGCAGCCTCCGAGTAAGACTTATTAAGTCTTACACGGAGGATTAGTGAATCCGGGGGACTGTCTTTCCAGAAACTGTCAAATGCACATACCCTTTCTAAAATACTATCAAGTTGGAATGTAAAATCAAAGATTTGGGGGTGTCATATAACACAGTGATATCCTGTTACTTTTTGAAGATGTATATGTATTAACCTCTTATAATCTATGAAAGCTACCTCTTCAAATGTAAAAGGGTTGCCATATACCACACAGAGATACAAGAAACCCACTAATGAATTCTCTCTAGATATAATTTGCATACATGAAACACTCCTCGTGGACAATAAATTTGAAAAGCTTTTAAGAGGTTGACATGATATGGAAATGGCTCTGGTGCTTCTATCTGGGGACAGAAGATGGGCTACCATTGTAAGATGAAAATAAATGCCGTTATGAATAAGGGATATCTTAAAGAAGCTTTTTTCTGTTAATAACTAAACTATGAGAGCAGAAAAAAATATTTTGATTCCATTTCTGTAGCACACATAAGAAAAAAACATAAATGAAGATGTATGTGTTGCCATGTCATGGTAGTTTAATGCATGGTAATGGGATGGATATACTTAGTATATTCAGCTGAAATGCTTGTACTTTTAATATGTTTAGAGTACATGACTCTCACTTTTGTAAATCATTGCCTAGGATTAGAAATGTTATGTCTTTTTTTAACAAATTGTATATTATCTCTGTATTTTTCACTGTTCTACTACTTTATTTACTTTTGTATAACTATTGTAAAATTATCCTATGGAGCTTTTCTCCCCAGGCCTCCACTGAAAACGGGCTCTTCCAGGCCTAGTGAACTATCCTGGTCATCAAACTGTAATAAATAAATAAATAAACAGTACTGAGGTAGTGTATGGCTTTTTTATTATTCTACCCATTTGTGAAGGAGGACATTTTTCACCTTTTCGTATCACTATAGTGGTGACGTCACTGTTCACGTGTGCATGGGGTGCCAGTAGCATGACTGACAGCACTGCCCAAAACTATTCCCAGCCTCAACCATGTAGTGAGATCCAGTATAGCCTCTGTATAATTGTTTACAAGGAGCTGTACAAATACCCAAGACCCCTGTCCACACCTCTTCTGTGCTGTAAATGAGCACTATCCTGATCATTGCCTGTCATGTCTTCTCTTCAAAGATCTTGGAAAATTGGAAGGAAAATGGTGTCCAAATCAGATCTTGCATGCGCCTGTCTGAGTGTAACAACAGCCACTATGGACCATCAGATTTGCACAAGAGATGGCAGAGAAATAGCATAGAACTACTGTATTTAATATTTTGCCCTGTCCATGTTAAGTGAGAAACAAACAGAAACACTTGACCACATATGCTGTTCAGTATACGTGTGTGTGTGTGTGTGTGTGTGTGTGTGTGTGTGTGTGTGTGTGTGTGTGTGTGTGTGTGCGTGTGTGCATGTGTGCATGTGTGTGTGTGCGTGTGTGCGTGTGTGTGTGTGTGTGTGTGTGTGTGTGTGTGTGTGTGTGTGTGCGTGTCTGTGCTTCCTGCAGTGACTTCACCTCATGATAGTTACTAGTGGTATCTCAGTTACATTTCAAGTGACATTTTCCCACTTCTGAGCATGCACTCAAGGATGTTTTATAATATTCATAAAGTTAACAGTCCTACATACCTATATGTAATATATGCATAATATTGCTCCTGTGTGTTGTCCTTATGTTTGTTTTATAACAGTATTACAGGATGAATTAATATGACATAAAAAGATATTTTTTGAATAATTATCTATAGCACATTGAATTTGAGCACATGGCAAAATAAAACATGTATGTGTATTAACTAGTAACACCATGGAGGAACTCACATTAGAAGTGTGCAAGGGACAGGGATACAAATGTGTAGATGACTGGGAGTATAAGCACTTACATAGTCTACATCTTTATGTGCATCAGGCTCTATAGAGTACATTTGGTAATAATGTGCATATGTCATCGTGTCACGGTATAGCATCCTCTCATATCTGGGATGTTACTCTGTGTTAATGTATTACATCTGCAAACTGCCATGGTAATACTAAAATGAAGATGTGTTCAGTGTATTACAGCCCTGTATCTATTGTACTACACAGTGTTCCATCACTGCATTAAGAAGTTGAGGAACAAATTCTTTTATGTGAAACATTTTCTCTTTTCATTAATTATATTTATACCTTGAATGTTAACCAACTTGCACTAATGCTAAGCTAAGGTGCATGGCCGATGGCAAAGTATTAGCACTTGTATAATTATTTTTTGAGTCTTTGCCATAGCATTAGGGCTACCCTAAGGGGAGGTTGGCATAATGGTTAAGGTGTTTACCTTACAGACACAGGATACAGGGATTGATTCTCACATGGAGTAATTGGCTAGGATTAAATGGCCCACAAGGGCAGTTAGCATAGTACTAAGCTATCAATTTGATCTTTAACTGTATAGTAATTGTTTACCAACAACACTGCTCCAAGCCAAACATCACAAAAAGAATAACCACAAAAATGTCATTTTTATTTATTAGACTCTTGTAAATATGTGTGTATTATGTGTTTGTTTATTAACTGGTATCATTATTTTAGGGGAGCCCAAATATAGAAGGCAGGATCATACAGACTGCAGATATGGGGATGTGAACACAAGTAAATTCCAGGCAAATTTACAAATGACCATTATTCAGATATACCACTAAAGCAGTCTCATTTATATGTTGACAATGTTGTTTTAATGTCTATATGTATAGTGTGGCTTTCTGGAAGCATTTCTGTGAAATGGTGTTAGTTATGTATTGAGATACATACCCACAAAATGTAGTCTAAGCCAAGCAAGGTAGTAATTACAATGGAAGGCATTTGTTTAGCATTAGTGCACATTGTGATGCACAAATGAAACATTTTCACAAGAGTAAAGCCACAAAACAGATTAGAGATTTACTACCCCTTATATGGATTCCAACACTGTACCTATTGCACTAAGTTTAGACATCAGCATTGTTGAGCCATTAAGACAATTATAGGGAAAACATTTTTATGAATTCACTTATGTCAAATATGCTAAGTGAATGCACCAATGGTATTTTTGTTTGTCTGACTGATGGCTAAGGCTATTAGCATATGTAATTATTATTTTATTCAGTAGGATGGGAACTATTATTCTCTAAGGGGCATTGATGACCCAGCACTGATGCACAATTTCAAATATCATGTAGCATATAAAGGTGACATGGATAAAAGAATTGCATAGATTTGTGAAGTTTGGCATTTCCACTATTAAAATGGGTACACAGTATTACAAGGTGAGATAAAGAACACCTTTGCATGATTTGAACACTGCACCACTGCAATTAAAATTGAAAATTAACATCAAGAACATGTTGCGCCACATATACAGTTAAAAACAGGAGAAAGTCACATACAAGTTCAGGTGCTTTTGTTTATGCAATGAGCATTTAGTCTGCACTCCAGTTTTGCTGTCAGTCTTTTGTTATTTTTGTTTCTCAGTATAATTGTGTTATGGAGATAGAACAGATATGAGGATGAAAAGGAAGGTGATGGCAACATTTTTAACATTTTTTATGAAGTATTAACTGTATTAGTTTTCCTCATTGAATGTCGTAAAGCTTAACATGAATATAAATCCAGTGTGTATATCTGATTAACTTTAATCCATATTCACATTTTTAGCCATCTTTACTCCATGTTTGAGATGTGTGCACAGCTAAATAACATAAATGTGTAAGAATTACTTGTCTGACACAGCCTTTCAAAGTGTGATTTTGATGAAGTTGGATCCTCAACAGGTCATTTACTGACCAGTACTGGTAGTGAGGCACACTTTGCATTTACTGACCAGTACTGGTAGTGAGGCACACTTTGCATTAATTGACCAGTACTGGTAGTGGTGAGGCACACTTTGCATTTACTGACCAATACTGGTAGTGGTGAGGCACACTTTGCATTTACTGACCAGTACTGGTAGTGGTGAGGCACACTTTGCATTTAATGACCAGGCTGGAGCGCCTTCTGTGTGGAGTCTGCATGTCCTCCCCGCGGTCGAGTGGTGTTCAGAAGACATGCGTGAATGGGCATGCCTTCATTGAAGGTTGGGTGTCGAGCTGGCACCTCAGCACCGTAAAAATCTACTGCTAATTATTAGCGGACCAGAGTTTCGCTGTGGCAACCCCTAACCGGGAAAAGCCGAAAGAAGAACAACAACAACTTGTAGTGAGGAGGCACACTTTGCATTTTCTAACCAGTACTGGCAGTGGTGAGGCACACTTTGCATTTACTGACCAGTACTGGTAGTGGTGAGGCACACTTTGCATTTACTGACCAGTACTGGCAGTGGTGAGGCACACTTTGATTTACTGACCAGTACTGGTAGTGGTGAGGCACACTTTGCATTTACTGACCAGTACTGGCAGTGGTGAGGCACACTTTGCATTTACTGACCAGTACTGGCAGTGGTGAGGCACACGTTGCATTTACTGACCAGTACTGGCAGTAGTGAGGCACACTTTGCATTTACTGACCAGTACTGGTAGTGGTGAGGCACACTTTCCATTTACTGACCAGTACTGGTAGTGGTGAGGCACTCTTTGCATTTACTGACCAGTACTGGCAGTGGTGAGGCACACTTTGCATTTACTGACCAGTACTGGTAGTAGTGAGGCACACTTTGCATTTACTGACCAGTACTGGCAGTGGTGAGGCACACTTTGCATTTACTGACCAGTACTGGTAGTGGTGAGGCACACTTTGCATTTACTGACCAGTACTGGCAGTGAGGAACACTTTGCATTTACTGACCAGTACTGGTAGTGAGGCACACTTTGCATTAATTGACCAGTACTGGTAGTGGTGAGGCACACTTTGCATTAATTGACCAGTACTGGTAGTGGTGAGGCACACTTTGCATTTACTGACCAGTACTGGCTGTGGTGAGGCACACTTTGCATTTACTGACCAGTACTGGTAGTGAGGCACACTTTGCATTTACTGACTAGTACTGGTAGTGAGGCACACTTTGCATTTACTGACCAGTACTGGTAGTGGTGAGGCACACTTTGCATTTACTGACCAGTACTGGTAGTGGTGAGGCACACTTTGCATTTACTGACCAGTACTGGTAGTGGTGAGGCACACTTTGCATTTACTGACCAGTACTGGTAGTGGTGAGGCACACTTTGCATTTACTGACCAGTACTGGCAGTGGTGAGGCACACTTTGCATTTACTAACCAGTACTGGTAGTGAGGCACACTTTGAAGGCATTAGCTAGCCAAAGTTTTAATCCACATTCCTGTGCTGCACAGACATGTGCACGTCATTGTGTAGAAACCAACACGATGTTTACTTCCAATTTTTCTCATCATGCAAATTGTGTAATTCAGAAAGACTAATGAGTTGAGAACTAATTAGCATATGCATTGTGCCCAGAGGGGTTTATTTATACCTTATAAGCATGATGTGGGGTATGGAACTTCCTTCTCTCTAAGGAAGATTGTTCTCATTCTCAAGTGCTGCTGGAACTTAACTTTTTTTCCACATTTTTGTTCCAAATGTGAGGAGGATAAACTGTCGCAAAATGTTGCAAGTTATGTGTTTTTCTATACAGCTGCTCATTTGTACTATGTTGGTATATATTTGCTTTGTGCTATCTACTTGCATCGTTTCACTATAATCTGTTCAAGTCATCTAAAATGTAATTAATGGGACCAGGGCGACAAACACTTATGTACAGATTTTGTACCTGTGTAACAGGCAAACATTTGACATGTCTACTTTCTGGAGAGCTACATCTGTTGACAATGCCACTGCAATGGTGGGCAACCGAGTTACTGTAACACTGCTGTCACTGTGAGTTACAGGTTTTGTTACTTTTACCATAATGTTATTTACTTCTCAGGTGAATATTCTTGTATTTATTATTTCTTTTTCCCTTTGGCTAAGGGGGAATTCATCAGTGCTATTTTTATTCCTAGAGGTTACAGTTCATGCTAAGTGTTATGATGGACAGCTTCTGTTTAGACTGCTATTTGTGTTTTTTAAGGGAGAAGGTATGTTTCTGTTCACTTGATTATGCTGGTTACTGCCTATTGTACTGATATATTTTGTTCCATAACTGCAATGTGTGTGTGTGTGTGTGTGTGTGTGTGGGGGGGGGGGTCTGTGTGTGTGTGTGTGTGTGTGTGTGTGTGTGTGTGTGTGTGTGTGTGTGTGTGTGTGTGTGTGTGTGTGTGTGTGTATGTGTGTGAATGTGTGCGTGCACTACCATGTGTTTTAACTTGTGTTGTGGTATGTTTTTTATTCCAACATATCAAGGATATGGCTCCGAAAAGGTCTACGTAACATCCTCTCAAAAGCCTCATTTCTCTGAGCCTGAGAATGAGGTAATACTACAGGACCTCCATCTCCATAGTTGACGGCTCTTTCTCGCACATGCTTCCAACAAGCCCTGCCATGACCGTGCTTGGTAGCAGGTGGTTGAGAATGTTAATGTGTTGGTGGCCATAGCCATATATATATATATATATATATATATATATATATATATATATATATATGTGTGTGTGTGTCTGTGTGTGTGTGTGTGTGTGTGTGTGTGTGTGTGTGTGTGTGTATATATATATTATATATATATTATATATATAATATATATATATATATATATATATATATATAATATAGATATATATATCTATATGGATTCACTTCAGATGATCGAATTTCTGAAATCTCGAAACTCATATGATCAAAACCATATGTTCAAGTTTTCAGAAACTTGAACATCAGAAGTGAACAAAGAAAACAAAAAAAACACATTTACAGACGTTTTTGGAGGGGGGAAAGCCCCCTGCAGCCCCCACACACCCTTACTTAAATATACTAACTCTGTGCTTGCACTACAGTGGGGAAAAGGGAAATCTCCCATTCAGTGCTTCTGCAGATACTATGGAATGGGAGATTTTCCTGTTCCCTGCTGTAGCACAATCTCAGAGTTTGTATATTTAAGTAGCAGGGATGCAGAGGGCTTGGCCCCCTGCAGAATCCCTCACTTAAGATATTCACACAATTTATTTACTCCCCCTTCAGTTGTTCGAGTTTCTGAAAACTCGATCATATAGTCTCGATCATATGAGTTTCGAGATTTCAGAAGCTCAGTCATCTGAAGTGAACCTATATATATATATATATATATATATATATATATATACAGAAAGGTATGACATATGGCTAGTGATGTAATTCCCAAGGCCAAGCTAACAGCAGAGGCTGTGTTGGTTTGCCATCTACCAAACCATGACCTACCGAGACAGAGGAGTTCCTGTTGTTAATCAGGAATTCAGATGGTTCATTGCAGTTTGACAGTGCTGTGCTGGATGTCAGGACAGTGGTGGGGCAGATCCAGAGGAGTTCCACCAGGGAAGCCCCAGGTATATCATTCAAATATTTTTATTTCAACCTTTGCAATTAATAATCTCATATTTGCTTGCACTACTTCTCCCACCTATTGTGGGTAGGAGCATCTGGCACTGAGGTGCATTAACCACCTGCTCATGATATGGGCTTACTTACATGTATTAGTTATCTTTAGTAGTCTTTGAAATCATAGTACTTGCAGGAGTGGTTGTTGTGTTTTGGCATACGCATTATGGGTACTTTTATTTATTTTTTTTATTTATTATTTTTTTGGTGTGTATTTACAGGTAAAGCATTGCCTGGTACCAGCACCATGGACCTAAGCCTGTCTGATGTTCAGGGATTGGAGAAAGCCACAGAGAACAACAAAGACCAGCACGACCAACTAGTAAATGTCCACAAGTTATTTAATAAAAAGTTAAGAGCACTTTCGTCAGGGTTACAGCAATGACTTCATCAGAAAGACATCTAAGACATTACCAGCATTTTAAATACTCTTTCAAACTCATCACATGTTAAAAGACAACCAATGGGTAACCATTAATTAAACACAAAGTCACAAAATGCTAATATATTGTAAGGAAAACTATAAAATACATATATTACAAATATTCAGAATTAAAAATAACATTTTCATACTTCTAAAGACTTGAGTTTCAAAATATTACTGATGGACGCATTTTTCATTCAAACCAGGGGTGGTGTATGCATTTATTTTAACTTGCCAAAGAAGCTCTTTATATTCTACCAAAAGTTCTCAAGGCCCACCCCGGGGATCTTCCCTTTCCAGATCAATACTCATAAACACAAAATGGTAGTCAGGAAACTTGGAAACATGCTTTGCTAGTGAATTGTTAGCATTGTTTTTCCTGATGTCTAGTATGTGCTCATAAATCCATTCATGGAACTTTCTCTGAGTCTTACCAGTGTAGAAACTGGTACACTTTTCACATAAAGCAATGCATAACAGTCCAGAAGTGTTGCAATGAAAATGAAAGGGTGGTTTAATTGTAATGTTTTTTTTGGTTTTATATTTTCACCTACCCTTACAAAGTTACACTGTCTACAATTCCCACATTTATAGGTACCTGATTTCCTATTGAACCTTACACAATTAGAAGCTCCTTCCAGGTATTGTTTAATAGTCTTACCTTTTTTATATACTATCTGTGGGCCAGAACCCAAGGTGTCTATGTACCCTTCAAAACAGCAGAAATATTCCAGTTCTTCTCTAAAATCATTTTTAAATATTCCGCCTTAACATCATAGGTGGATCGGCACAAAATCACTGCGGAAATCCTTATCTACACCTGTGTAATTTCTAAAACATGTATCATCCTACTGTTCACTTGTATTGTGAGCAATGGTTGAAACCCTCCTCCATTTCTAAAACATTTGTCATCCTACTGTGCACTTGTATTGTAAGCAATGGTTGAAACCCTCCTCCATTTCTAAAACATTTGTCATCCTACTGTTCACTTGTATTGTGAGCAATGGTTGAAACCCTCCTCCATTTATAAAACATTTGTCATCCTACTGTTCATTTGTATTGTGAGCAATGGTTGAAACGCTCCTCCATTTATAAAACATTTGTCATCCTACTGTTCACTTGTATTGTAAGCAATGGTTGAAACCCTCCTCCATTTCTAAAACATTTGTCATCCTACTGTTCACTTGTATTGTGAGCAATGGTTGAAACCCTCCTCCATTTCTAAAACATTTGTCATCCTACTGTTCACTTGTATTGTGAGCAATGGTTGAAACCCTCCTCCATTTATAAAACATTTGTCATCCTACTGTTCACTTGTATTGTGAGCAATGGTTGAAACCCTCCTCCATTTATAAAACATTTGTCATCCTACTGTTCACTTGTATTGTGAGCAATGGTTGAAACCCTCCTCCATTTATAAAACATTTGTCATCCTACTGTTCACTTGTATTGTGAGCAATGGTTGAAACCCTCCTCCATTTCTAAAACATTTGTCATCCTACTGTTCACTTGTATTGTAAGCAATGGTTGAAACCCTCCTCCATTTCTAAAACATTTGTCATCCTACTGTTCACTTGTATTGTGAGCAATGGTTGAAACCCTCCTCCATTTATAAAACATTTGTCATCCTACTGTTCACTTGTATTGTGAGCAATGGTTGAAACCCTCCTCCATTTCTAAAACATTTGTCATCCTACTGTTCACTTGTATTGTGAGCAATGGTTGAAACCCTCCTCCATTTATAAAACATTTGTCATCCTACTGTTCACTTGTATTGTGAGCAATGGTTGAAACCCTCCTCCATTTATAAAACAGTTGTCATCCTACTGTTCACTTGTATTGTGAGCAATGGTTGAAACCCTCCTTCATTTATAAAACATGTATCATCCTACTGTTCACTTGTATTGTGAGCAATGGTTGAAACCCTCCTTCTTTCCTTTTTATCTCCACTTCCTGCTGAGCCTTGTTAACCATACAGACAGGGTATCCCCTAGTTGTAAACATATCTACTAGTATTGCTGCTTGAATTTGAAAAGTTTGTTCTTCAGACACCAATCTGGACAATCTTACAAAATGACCTTTAATTATAGCTTTCTTCTGGTATGCTGGGTGGTTACTGGTGCAGTGGAGAATGCTGTTACAATATGTGGGTTTCCTGTAAATATTACTGCTGTATCTACCCATCTTAATATCTTTAGTAACGTCCACATCCAGATAATTGATTTTATTTTCATGAAAGGAATGTGTACATTTTAAAAATGTAGTGGTGCTGTTTAACTGGGAAACAAAGGAATCAAAGTCAATGGATGTATGTTTCCAAACAATAAAAAGATCATCCAGGTACCTTAAATAAAATTCCCGGGGTGGAGGTGTAAACTGTTCAAAAACAGACTTTTTTCCCAGTATAGCATTATAATGTTTGCAAATATGGGGGCACATGCTGCTACCATCGCAACACTATTTCTTTGCAAAAAGTATTGACCATCAAGGTATACAAACTTGTTTTTTTAAACTAACTCCATTAAAGTAGCAATAACTCTCACTTCTTTATTGTTCGACTGAACTGATTCATAAAGAAATTCTTGGAACCAACGTAATCCAACTTCGTGAGGAATCACGTTGAACAAATTAATAACATAAATTGTAGCAAAAGCATTTTCATTCACAGATTTTGCATTCTTAAGTTTCAACAACAGATCCCGTTAATCGTGACATATATGAAACCACCCATCTAACAAATTCTTCAATTTCATGTCAATATATTTGGCTAGAGGGGGTGTTTTAGATTTGGCAGCAATAACTATGGGTCTCATAGGGGGATCTTTTAGATCTTTCTGAATTTTTGGAAATCCGAAAATAGAAGGAACTGCCGGGTATTGGTAGTGTAGAAAAGCCCACTCATCATAACTTATCTGCTCCTGATCTAACAAGTCCTGCAAGGTCAAATCTATTTTAGAGTAAGAAATGTTAGTGCTACTGATGGAGGTTTCCTCATAGTATTCACTATCAAAAAGGAATTCATGCATCTTGTCCAGGTATGTTCCATTGTCCATAACCACCACTCCACCCTGGTTTCATCACCTTGATACTTTTATTCATAGCCAATTTCTTTAATAAACTGAATTCTACTGGGGACAAGTTTAATTCAGTGCTAGAATTACTTTGATGCCACAGTATTCGTATATCAAACTCACATATTTTTTTTCAAAAAGTAACAGGGGTAGAGCAAGTGGGGGGTTGAATGTGCTACTTCTCTTCATAACATTAAAACCATACATAAATTTATCTTTAAACCAAATTTTTAAATTAAGTTTCCTCAAATAAATTTTTAAATCAATTACACAACGTTTTACAGGGGTTGAAGTTCCAGGAACAAAATTAAAACCTTTAGAAAGTAAAGCGTAGAACATTGTTTAATTGATTTAAACATTTATTTAAAGTTGGTGCAGTTGGAGGTGTGAGTAGTAAAATGTATTGTTATTGTTTACTAGCTTAGTGATGCTGTTGCAGAGTGTTTTGAAATGGATGAGATTTTGTTCTGTTTTATTTTGTTTCCAAGTGCTCCAGGCTTCGTCTCTTTGTTTCATCAGGTTGATACAGTCTTTGGTAATTCATGAGGTTGTCTTTGTTTTATTCTTTTGGTCCGTAAAGGGACTAGGTTATCAAGTATGTTTAGAAAGGTGGTATTGAAGTGCAGGGCAGCATCACTGAGAGGTAATAGTTTTACGGTTGGCCAGTTTATTTTTAGGAGTAGAGCAATACATTTTTGTTGACTGAATTTAGATAGGTGTCTGACTGATTTCAGTGTGTGTTTTTAGTTGACAGGTGCTGGCTGTAATGGCAAATGTTGGAAGATGGTCACTAGGTGAAACAGTGAGCATCCCTGAGAAGGAGAAATTGGTTGGATGAGATACTAGGATCCATTATAGTGTAGATTGGTGAGTGAAGTCTTTGTTATACTGTGTAGGGTTTTTAATTAGTTGTGAGAAACTGTACAGGTTAATACTGTTACAGGGGAAGTCAGCTGCAGCAGAATAAAAATTGATGTTGACGTCACCTAGAATGACTGTCTTGATTGATTTTTTGGGGATGTCCAGGAGAGTATATCTTCCAGCACAGTTATATTGTGTTCAGGCGGAATGTATACTACTATGCTAAAGATTCTTTTGGCTTTATTCAGGTTCAGGAAGGATATCAGTATCTCTGCACTGGAAAAGGAGGGTATATTGTTTGAATAGAGTGTAATATTGAATATAGAAGGATATAGAAGGGCTATCCCTCCGCCATTCTTGTTAGGTTGATCTAGTAATGGCAAAGTTGGGAGGTGTTATTTCAGTATCTTTTATGTTAGGGTGGAACCATGTTTCTGTTGGGGCTAGTATATCAGGTTTATTTTGATCTATCCAGGTGTGTAGTGGGGTTATTTTGTTGCATATACTCCTTAGGTTCACTGTTATTATATTTAGGTTTTTAGGGTCAACCTTGGGTTTAGGATTAGTAGTTGGGCCTAGGTTTGGATGTATGTCTCCACTTTGAAGCAGAATGGAGATTAGATATGAGTAAAGTGTGTCATGTTTTGTTCTAGGGGTTGGAGAGATGGGTATAAAATAGGATTTACTAGGCACAGTGGTCGCTAGTTGGGGGGTAGAGACATATGGGAAGGTGTAGTGGAAAAACGGAGGACAGATCTGTGAGAAGTTGCTTTGTTTATAAGGCTGATTGGTGGTGGAGGCTACTGATGTGTAACAGCGTGTGAGGGTTTGAGAGGACAGTGTTGTAGTGAAGTGAAGGATTGTAAGTAATGTGGTTAGACAGGATAAAAGTGACATCTTGGAGAAAGATAATGGGTATAAAGTGATGCTGAGAAACTTATGTAAGATGGGCTTTAACAGCACATTTATATGAGAGGTTAAGGTCTAGCAGGTCATGTGGTACACTAAGAGGTGGTCTATTTAATTAGTAGCTTGTTGGTTGTAGGTGGGGAGATAAATTAATGTGGAGGTGTATGGTTGGTTAATGAGATTGTGGGTGGAGTCTATACAGGTATAAAAGTAGGAGTAGAGGGGGTGTGTGGGAATTGGGGGTAGGGTAGTGGAGTGGAGTGAGCCCAAGGTGAGTGTTTGTGTAATTTGCTGCCTCTTAGACATTGCCTTAGCATATTGTATCCACCTCTGCCTGGCATGGTCATCAGCTGCTACTGGCTCCTCATTTGACCCCTCAAATCAACTGCCACTGCTTGTAGTGCTGGGAACAGTTGTCCCTGCACTGGGCCACCCTGCTTTAACTGTTTTCTAAATGTAATGTTATGTAAGATGGAACGTGCAGTCAGTATTTTGGCATAGGTGGCAGAGTCATATTGCAGAGCACCTCCAGATATATCCAGGAAGCAGAAATGTGACTTGGCAGTCCAAACACATGCTCTATGATGTTTCTAATTTGTGCAATGGAATTGTTGCAACCTTGCTCAGTAGGGTTGCATGGATTTCTCATGACCCGGGAATTTAGAGTATATCCAGCATCCCACACTAGATGCATCTGTATGAAGTCACTCCTTGCAAACCTTTGATAGAAATCACAGGTGGGCTATATGTGGGAATTATGGAAACTGTCTGAGTGGTCTGCATGCACATTGTATATAATACATTTTGCACTACAGACATACCTGACAGTTGATAAAGTGATACCCTTTGCAGTTCACATATCTCCTACCAAGTGGGGCCTTTATTTCAATCTAGGTGCAGTCTATGGCCCCCATTACTTTAGGAGAATGTGCTACAGCATAGAAATTTTGCATAATGTTAGCTCTTTCTCCTTCATTATGTGGGAACCTCACATGCTTCCCTGCATGTTGCAACATTGCAATGAGGAACTAGTGGAGTTTTCTTGAGACAGAATCCTGTGAAACCTCCACTGTGTCCCCTATAGGTAACTGAAAGGTTTCCTGTAGCTAAAATACATAAAGCTACACGTCTTAGTATCCACTGGGATGGGTTCTCCATGATTCACATGGGGTTGCAGATGGGGAGTGCCATGTCCACTATTTGCATTATAGTGTCCTTGTCCACGCTGTAGCAGTCCAATATTTTGATTTCATGGAGTCTATGCTGTTAAACATGGTCTAAAAACCCTAAGCCTTTGGGAGTATTTCTGACAACATCAGAAGAAGCAGTACCTTGTATAAGAGCCCCTTGCTGATATAGATTTACAATAGCTGTGGCAACTCCTAACATATTTCAAAATGTTCTGGTATCTGAATGACAGCATATAGGTGAATTAAAAACTAAAGTGAACCCAACGTGTTTGTATCTGTTTTATGTTTCTGAATTACTCTGCCATTTTTATTAAGCTAATTAGCATACAGCATAGCTCATTATACAGTCATTTGCATATAGTTCTGCATACTTCAAACCAGCCACGTTGTATTACAGCGCTTCCTGATTCACACAAAATCTGCTCATCACTGCTCATAATGTACAGCTTAACACACTGAGTTAGCCAATCCTGGCCTTTATTAGGATTCACATTTACATTTGCAATTCATATATATCCATATCTTTGTTGGATGTAAATCAGAAACATTTTTTGTTCATAATAATGCCTAGACTCAAAACCTTAATAAAAAAAAAAATTAAGACAACATAAACTATTAAAAATTTTACAATGCGAGTTAACAAGAAAAACACTGATATTAATAAGTGCTTATACTGAGAAAGTGTTTTACTCTATTGACTGTCCCTATTAAAAGTTTTAGAAGATGATAATTTGCCACTCTTTTGTATAGATACTACAAAATACCTATATATTAATTACAAAACAGTTGCTAAATTGGAATATGCTTATAAAAAATAATTTAGTAAAGGAACACTGTAAGGTTACCCAAAAGCTCCACTACCTTTTGCACTGGCATTTGAGATGTTAGTAAATTACATCATATTACACAAGTTATGAGATTGGAAGGGATTTTTAGAAATTAATAAGTTGTTTACATGTTTTCTTCTTTCTTTGTTATATCTTTAACATACATTATTCTATTACTCATATTAATAATTCACTACCACAACTTAGTGAGATCTCTAATTTAAGTAACCTTTTGGGTATTATGCATGAAAAAGAAATATTGATAATAAAACTGTGTTCCAATTTTATAATATTAACAACAAATATTGATCTAATTTTGGAAACTTATTGATAAATGCAATTCTGGCAACTGCAAGTTTCAAATATTAAAATTTCTTAGTTTGTGATTCACCTTAATATAGTTTAAAAATAAGGTTAAGTAACTATAAATACAATTATAGGTGAATGTTTTTCTCATATGATTTATATGTTTTATATGTAGACAGTTAATTTGTAACAGTGTTTTACTTTATTATAGTTTGTCTTTCTGTAAATAGCTTGCTTTTTCCCATATTCTGTCTAGTACAAAGTTTATGCCTAATTATTAATAATTTTAAAGTTTAGTTCATCTATGTGCTGATTATTTGTTCTGCTGATGTTCTATTTTCATATGCTCTTGTGAAATTTCAATTAAAAATAAGGTATTCTCCAGCGGGTCATAGGGCTACTGCAATGATGTGTCACCACCGCCAATTAGATCCAGCTACTTGTTGTTGCTTTAACTAGTGAAGCATTAAATGGAGTCCGTTTGGTCTTGATGTCTCTGACGTCCCCTGCAATATGAAAGAAAATCGTCTAGAGGTGAAAGTTGACCTCATTCCACACACAAGAGCTTCTAAACATGACCAGCACATCTTACTACACATTAAGATGTCCTCGGTCTATCCAGTCCCTGAGCCAGTGATCTGATCCAACTCATCAACAAGTGGTGGTCATCGGTCATCTGACAAGTCAGCACCTCTTAACTTACATATCCATAACCTACAGCTCCAGGTCTGAAGACATAACAGTGTCTATCTTCAACCTTTTACCCAAAGTATTCTCTTACCGGGTATAGGCAGCTTTATGCTCAAATGTGCAGTTTATAATGGACAAGGCATGGCTGTCACAGAACCCTAATAACAACTCGCCACTTAAGTTCGTCTCAATCAAACTGTTTTCCCCAATCACTTTCCTTCTGTTATTTCTTTCATTCTCCACAAAAGTGCTGGTGTCTCAAAGTATGAATAGAGTCAGTAGGTGTTACTCTATCACAAGCTATGCAGGAAGGACAATTATACTGAATAGATGTTAGGCATTTATACAGAAAAAAATCATAGTTTTCCATTCTGTCACTCTTGGACATATTGAGGCGACCCTCTTATCCACTGATATAAATTCTTCTCTACACCAGCAACAGCATAACTAGCTATTCTGGCATCTTCTAAACTGGCAATCTACTACTCACTTAAAGTTAAGGATAAAAAAAAAAAAAGCTTGATAGCCTGATCTGGAACTGTCATTCCTTATATAAGGACCAAGCCTGGTCATTTTGTCTCAATCAACATTCCTCAGGAGCAAAAAAAAAAACCCTCCATTCCCCACTCTCTATCTGGTGCTCCTAATATCAGGAGCTGGAATGGTCCATTAATTGCAGTTTATGCTCTTAAGGAGAAAAAGCACTAAAGTACTTGCGTTACAAAAAAAAAAAAAAAAAGTGTTTCCTTTTTAAACAGCAATCAGCTGCTACAGTTTATGCCACATGCGGCGCACTAATCACTTCATTCCTAATCTCAAGTGCAATACCAGTATACCAGTAATGCACTGCACTGTCAATTGGACTGTATCTGCTGATCGCACCTCTTATAGGTTCATAGGTTCTTATGTAGGTACTAGACTAAGGTTTCTTGGCTTACGCCACCCAAGAAAGTTAATTTCCTGTGCCCCTGTTGAGCAGAGCGACAAAAGTGATCCCCAGGGTGTATTTCCTATTTCCCATCCACTCATCAAGATTTTTCTTGAAGAGTGCTAATGAGAAACTTTGCTTGACATAGATGGGAAGCTTGTTCCAGTATATAGGATGTCTCTGGGACAGGAATATATCCCTCCAGCATGTCCTGCTTATTGTGGTGACAAGGTTTAGGTCCCTAGACCGTGTAGCTCGGAGGGATTGGAATTTCTTTAGGTGTAGCATGTCCAACAGCTCTGGGTTTAACATAGCTTTATATGTTAGGCAGAGATATCTTCGGAGTAGGCGATATGCTACAGAGTAAAGCTGAAGTTTTTTGAGACGGTCAGTGTAGGGCATCTGTTTGAGGCCAGTAATCCTCTTTGTGAGGTACTTCTGTGGCCTTTCAAGTTGCTGCAGATGTCTAGTGAGGTACATTCCAAAAGGGGCATTGTACTCGGTTTACTATTGTTTGCACGAACTACATTCTGTCGGCAGCAGTGTGCCAAACATCAGAATGTCGATCGCACAAACAATAGTTGATGAGATAGTTGAAGACACTTATGTGAATGCACTATTACATTCGCATGTGTAATTTGGCTATCTGCATGGAGATCGTGGTACAGTGGGGATTGGACATTCATCCATATCCCCACTGTAGTGCAATCTTGGAGTTAGAATATATAAGTGGGGGTGTGTGGGGGGCGCGTGATATGTCATATAGGAGTCTGAGTTACATCAGCTCCTATACGGCTATCATGTGCTGCTTTCGGCAACAATGTCAAATCAAATGTGTCGGGCATTTGGTTCAACATTGTCACTGTTCGGTTGTATCATTTTCGGTGATACTATTCATTGATTCGAACGGCAAGTATTTTGCCATTCCAAAAAACAATAGTAAACCATTGTACTCTATAATGGGTCTAATGAGTGCCAAGTAGAGGAGAACAATGACCTCTTTGTTTCCTTGTTGAGAACCCCTTTGTGATGAGGTGTGCCACATAGAAGGATTTCCTGACTATTGTGGCAATGTGATTATCAAAGGAGAGACTACTGTCCACCTGGGTCCCAAGGTCTCTTATCAAACATTCGGCATTAAGTAGACTGCCATTTGTGTGGTAGTTCATGGGTACAGCTTTTTTAACAAAGGGGATGACAATGCACTTTTTGGCATTGAGCTTGAGGCCATGCCTCTGACACCAGGCACCTGTCTCAGTGAGGCCCTTCTGTAGGATGTCCACATCATTTAGGGACTCGACTATGGCTCCTAGTTTGCAGTCATCTGCAAAATTCATTAGCTAGAGGCCTTCTGTGTTAGCCTGTACTTCAGAGAAGTAGACACCAAACAGGAGAGGTCCCAGGACTGAACCCTGTGGTACTCCACTTGTCACTGTTTTGAAGTCAGATTTGGAGTCTACAACTTTTACAGTGTGGGTTCTGTCAGTGAGCCAGTTGGCAACCCATCTTGTGACATAGGGATTTATACCTAGTTTAGCTATAATTCCAGAATGGGGGATAAAACACAGCTAAAAGAACAATGTAACATTTACCTTTAAAGTTTAAGTTGTCCCTTCCTATCTACATAACTGTAATCACTAAATGGTATGGCAAAGACACACACACATGCATTCCAGTTGTACAGTCAACTGAAAAGATTAAGTAGTACAACAGATGAAAACAAATAAAACTAGTGCATCTTGCTTATAATTTTAACATCTTGCTACCATTTACTTATTATATTCAACATAAATAATTGATATTTTAACAATAGTGTTTATTTTGACTCCCCCTAACTTATGAAATAGAAACCATTACACATATTCTATATTAATTTTAGAGTTTTCATAAGAGTCACAGTTTACAAAATTAATATATACACTGGAGAAGTACTGATGCAATAATTAACTTTACAGTGATTTCTATTTATTACTGTTTTAATTACATTATTTTGGTATTAATATGCTTTCAAATATAGTATTGTTATAAGTTATCTATTTATTTATTCATATGTTCAGGTATTTATTTAACTTCATCATAACAATTTATTTTATGTTGTTATAGCTTTTTTTGAATGCTTGTCCCTTTAAATGTTAGCATACATCAGGTTACAAACTGATTGCACAGATTACATACATAATAGCTATAGATTTGGAACGGTATATCAATGATCTCAGTCCTGTTACTATGCATGTTCAGTGATAATGCAAGTACACACTAACCAGCAAATATAATATTCAGGCTAAACAAGATATCTTCTGCAGATTGTTTCAATGATTCACCCTGAATGGTGCCCCTCAGTTTTTACTCTAGTATAATGAAATAATACAGCATAATTACACAACCATATTGACATATTACATCATCTCTTGGATAAAACACAACTAAAAGAACAATGCAACATTTACCTTTAGTTTAAGTTGTCCCTTCCTATCTACATAACTGTAATCACTAAATGTTTCAAAATTCAAATCATGGGATATATTTATCACCACACTATAGTCCAACAGACACGCTGTAATCAGCTTCTACAACTAAAACACATGCTCATTCCTTGTGTACGGACAGGGGAACCCTCAAATATCATCTTCCTCGCATATCCTATATAAAAGACTTTACCCTAGAGGGAAATAAAGAAGTTATATTAAAAACCCACTATAATTCTAACAGAATACATTATTTGATTCACAAATTGCTTGCTGCTGTTTGTATAAACTAATGCTAATCATGTAAATAAGAGCATCATATAACCTCTCAAGGCCTACCCCCCCCCAACAAGCTGTATTTAAAAAAATATGTTTTATTACAAAAGAACAATCGTCTGATGATAACTTTCAATACTTATATTTTCACACTTTTTAATGAATTTATCTTTGACCAGGACAAAGAAGAGCAAAACCAAATGTAAGTCAACATTGTTTCACAGAATCCATCTCTCACTTTATTGGAAGTTACAAGATAAAACTTCAGCTACATGGTGATATTATTATTATTATTATTATTATTATTATTATTATGTCCTGCAATGCCAAGTTGGCTCCAACTCCATCTGTTTTTCCGCCACCACAACCACGTCAGCCCATATTTATCTCCATCTCAGAATAACAGCACATCTGGTGTGTCATCTGTGATTACAGTACACCATTATATGTTCAGCAGACCCAATCAGTTGTTTAATCAACATCAATATTTTATGTACTACCATGACAATCATTTATTGCCATTGAATAAGAATTCTGAGAGTACAACTGTTAAGTAAGGTAACCATTTGCATTACTGATAATCATATGAGTCTGTATTATGTTACATACATCTCTCAGAGTGCCAGACTCAAACACTCTACATCAGCAAGACAAAATGCAAACTCATCTAGCTAGACATTGCCTCTTTTCCTCCAGATCAGTTCTCCACATAAACACATCAAAGGCTTCCATTCCACACCTCCAATTTGTGCATTAATGACTCACTATCAACTCCAGCAATTATAAAGTAACTTACCAATCTAATTCAGTTCAGTATCTCTCTGTATTCCATCCATCACAGTCCATCCCCTCTGATGTTCAAATCCCCTGAAACTTTCCTTTTTGCTTGAAATACCAAAATTAGCATGACAATAACCTAAGTTTGCAGCTAGAAACCAGTTTAAAAAATACTATATCTGAGTAATTATGAACCGCCAATTGTTTCCACAATGAATCACTGACCATTTAATAAGAAAGTATTTTCTGTTATTGTATAGATCATCATTACTGTGATCGTAAATGATTGATCAGTGTGTGTATATGGTAAGAATAAGCAAGAAATACATGGTTTACCTACAGCTGGGTGAGACATACGGAAAGAACAATCTAGCAAGAAATACATGGTTTACCTACAGTTGGGTGAGACATACGGAAAGAACAATCTAGCAAGAAGTACATGGTTTACCTACAGTTGGGTGAGACATACGGAAAGAACAATCTAGCAAGAAACATATGGTTTACCTACAGCTGGGTGAGACATACAGAAAGAACAATCTAGCAAGAAATATATGGTTTACCTACAGTTGGGTGAGACATACGGAAAGAACAATCTAGCAAGAAATACATGGTTTACCTACAGTTGGGTGAGAAATACGGAAAGAACAATTTAGCAAGAAATACATGGTTTACCTACAGCTGGGTGAGACATACGGAAAGAACAATCTAGCAAGAAATACATGGTTTGTCTACAGCTGGGTGAGACATACGGAAAGAACAATCTAGCAAGAAATACATGGTTTTCCTACAGCTGGGTGAGACATACGGAAAGAACAATCTAGCAAGAAATACATGGTTTACCTACAGTTGGGAGAGACATATATGGAAAGAACAATATAGCAAGAAATACATGGTTTACCTACAGCTGGGTGAGACATATATGGAAAGAACAATCTAGCAAGAAATACATGGTTTACCTACAGCTGGGTGAGACATACGGAAAGAACAATCTAGCAAGAAATACATGGTTTACCTACAGTTGGGTGAGACATCCTACAGTGATTTATGCTTCATCAATATTTTCACATTGAGAAACATAACTTAAAAACCTTTGAAATGTACAAAAAGTGTAGTTTTACAGAGGTGTTTATCCACATGTGGGTGAGTGTTGTCCACACCTCCCTTCATAGTATGTACCAACACTACAGTCTCACACAATAAAAGGCAATGCAATGTGCTGAAGCTACAAAGAGCAACAATTATACAAAATATGCTCAAGCAAACTATGCTTGTTGTAGTTTAGGAAAGCCTAAATATATAATACCCCATTGGTATGTCATTTGTAATAAAAATAAGAGATGAAAAGCAACTGTTACAGCATAAGGTTTCATAACAGAACAGCTTAACTTGCAAAATTTAGTGCAAAGTCCTCCAAATCAAATAGTACATTGATTGTAAATCAACAAAATATCCTGCCATTGCATCTATCCAATTTAAAGAAAAAACTATGAGCACATGAGTTTGCCACATTATGCAAAGGCTCACTCTGCTGATCATCTGCCATAAAAGTTGGAAAATGTTGCATGAATGCAGTTTCTGACTCCTTCGTAAAAACCTGCCGATAATCCTTGGCTTCTTTCTCAGTCTCAGCTTTATCAACTGACAGTAATGGAGAATCTGTAAAGAAGACCTTAATAAAGAGCAGGATGCAACAGTTTGAATAAGAAGTATACAGTTTAATGGGTTATGGTCACAACAAGAGCAGCAGTGAGAGAGAGTCACCCTGGAATATCCCCCTTTGAATTTTTATTCCTCAGATGATAATTTGTCCTGTATCATGGCTTAGCTGCAAAGTGGTTTGCCACTGTTTCATGGTCACTGTAATGTAACTGATCAATGCAGAGTGTATCTTATACATCTGTAAGCCCTCCTTTATCCATGAATGTGGGATGCTGTTAAATGCTTTTTTGTAGTCTATCCATGCCATACTTATATTCTTCCCTGTTTTACAATTCTCTATTATAACTTTATTTAACAACAAATGATCCTTTGTTCCATATGACTTTCTTTTGTTATCCTTTTGTTTTATTGCCATGATTGAGTTTTATTCTAAATAACTATAAACTCTGCCTGCATCAATTCCAGTATATAGTTTATACATCGTCAGAAGCTAAGTTATTTGTCTATAGGTTTTAGGATAGTTTGCAGGTTCACTCTTATGGAGCAGTAGCATTTTTCTTGTTGTTAATCAGGTTGGTGTCTGTTCAGGGTGCACATATAAGCAGTTCTTACTCATGGCTAAATCTTTGTGTAAAGATGTTTATACTTTTAGCCAGAAGTTAGGTATTACATCTAGGCCTGTGTTTTTTTCTTATTGTTGTTTCAATTTCTCTTGTTGTTACTTCATCCCATTTCATATCCTGCACCTTTGAACTTCTTATTGTTTTTTTTTCTGTTTATTCAGTATCTTTGTAATGCTCCATAGGGTTTTCATAGATATTTCTTCAAAATGTGTTGATTTCTTCTTTTTTGGGGGGTTCCTCCTATTCCCTTTGCTTTGTTTCCCATTTCTCTATCAGACTTTTTGGGTCATCAATGCATTGCTTAACTGGTACTTCTCCTTTATATTTATCTGCATATATTCTAAGTTTTTTGACCTGCACGGATATGTTTAGTTTATTATTTGCAATAAATCCTCGTCTCTCCTAATACTGTGCATTGCTTTTATCGCATATGTCCTTCTAAGTATGTTTGTTGACCTGTTCCCTCTTCTGTACTCATCTAACAGTGACACTTTTTGTCTTAATTGCTTTATAGTTTTCTCTATTCAATAATTCCATGATGGTACTTTGATTTCTCCCCTTCCCTTCCATCATTGCTCTGTATTTTTGTGGTAAGATTTTCTCTCTTATTAATTTAGCTGCACAGTTATATATTCTATTTACTTCTGTTTTATCACATGAATTTCTCTTAATAGTTCTGTTTACTGTGCTCATTTGTTTCATCAGGCTTCTAACATTTTGGGTCTTATTGACTTTCTGTAATCGATTTCTTTCACGAGTCTTAATATGTCTGTTCATCTCTATTAAATCAAGCAACTCTTGCCTTAAATTTGTTTTGTTGCTCTAAACTGAGGGCACATTCTTTATTCTCTGTTTCCTGTGGGCATTCTACAAAAAGCTCCAGAACATTTTCCTGTGGCATATTCTGTTAAGCTGCATCCTGTGACATCTGTTGTTCGTTCATATGGGAACTCACTGGCCGATCACTCCACAACATTGGCTGCATCAGGATTGCCATCGTTTCCTGTTCCTTCCCTTACTGTGCAGCTCCAACTGAACTTTTGTACTGGTTTCCTACTAAAGGCTCCACATTATCTTCATATGGCAACTGATCAGATGTTTCCTGTTCCACCTGCTTCTCCTTAATTTGAGGACTCATTGTTCCATCATGCTGTGATGTTACCAGAGTTAGATTTTCTACACTAAACCCTTCACTTCGCAGGTAATCAATAATTTAATTTTCTATTTCTTTAAATTCTCCATTACTAATTCTCTTTTCTGCTTCCCCCTTTGTTTTCTTACTTTTTGTGAACATTTCCATACCCTGATGCCTTTGCCTGTATTTCTCTCCAAATATATTTGGTGCTGCTTTTTGTATTGATTAATTTTGCTTTCTCCTTTGCACAAATATCGCACCGTAATAAAATCTCTTTTTCTTTCCCATGTCAATATCTTTTCTTCATACGTCTCCCACTCTAAATATGTCCATTTACTTTGGGGACTCATAGTTTCATCATGCTATGACATAACCAGTGTTAGATCTTCTACACTAAAGTCTTTACTTTGCATGTATGCCATAACTTCACCTTCTATTTGTTTAACTTCTACTTTACTAATCTTCTGTTCTACATTCCTCCTTTGTGATCTTATTTTTTGTATTGTGAAATGCTCCATATTTGGGTGCCTTTGCTTGCATTTCTCTTCAAATATCTTAGGAGCTGCTTTTTTGTATTGATTAGTTTGACTTTCTCCTTTGCAGAAATATTGCACCATATCAGATTTTTCTTTCTTTCCCATGTCCATGTTTCTTTTTTTATACATTTCAAAAATCTCAATTTTTTTGTTTTTTATAGTTTCACACTTCCTCAGTCACTCCGTTTTCCAAATGGTCCAATGTTTATTGGTTCTATATAATGTTTTTCATGAATCTGTTGTATTGGCACAAATATGCATTTGAAGCTTTTGACAGTTTTTCTTCTGGAAGTATTTTTGTTTCCTCTAATTTATCTTAATCTTTTTGAATATCTTCTATCTGGAAATTCTGGGTTTCTTGTTTAATAGTAACAATACATAATTTCTTTCTTATCCTCAATAGTACACTCTGTCATCTTTATGGCTCTTTTGTGGCCTGTCAGTCTTTGTGGTTTCTGTGGACTACTGCTTCCTTCTACAACAGGGGGCCATCCTACTCCTAAGCCTAGCTTAACCCCTTGTAAGAATGTTTCCATGTCTTGAAGTTTCTGTGCTGTCATTTTTTTCCAGTCATGGCACCATTGCACCTACCAGAATTGAGCACTTTTTTATCCTGGGACTTGTGTACCAAGCTGCCTTTTTTTATTTTTAACCTACCTCTGTCCAGCAGAGTGGAGAACTAACATTGTCATCCCCTTGAACAAAGGTGGTGCCACTACTGACCCTGGAAACTATTGCCCCATTCGCTTGACAAGTTTGATCTGTAAAGCCATGGAGCGTATTATTATGGATCTAATAAACAAGGACATAGGCAATCTCCAAGCACTTGACCCCACCCAGTTCAGATTCGTCAAGGGCAGATCATGCCTGTTGAACCTGGTTGACTTCTTTCAGACTGTCACCAAGTCCCTGGATGAGGAAAAGTCAGTAGATATGGCTTACCTTGACTTGGCCAAGGCATTTGGCACAATCCCCCACTCAGGCACCATCAAAAAGCTAACATAGCTTGGTGTAAATCCCTAGCTCATCAGGTGGGTGGCCAACTGGCTCACCGACAGGACCCTCAAGGTCAAAATAGGTACCTCCACCAATGATAGCAGACCTATCACTACTGGAGTTCTCCAGGGATCTGTTCTGGGACCCCTACTGTTTGGCATCTACTTCTCAGAGGTCCAGGCAAAGACAAAAGGACTGTGGCTGACCAAGTTTGCAGAAGACTGTAAGTTGGGTGCTGTCATTGAGTCCCTAAATGATGTTAACATACTGCAAGAGGGTCTAACAGCAACTAATGACTGGTGCCAAAGTCATGGCCTCAAGCTAAATGTAAAAAAAGTATCATCATACCATTCGGCAAAAACATAGCCCCTACTGATTACCACATCAATGGCAACCCCCTAAGCACACAACCTGAGACCTTGGTACTCAGGATGATAACAATCTCACATTTGACCATCATGTAGCGGCAGTGGTCAGAAAAGCCTTTTACTTGGTTCATCTCATAAGTAAAGGGATTGCATCCAGAAAAAAAGGAGGTTGTTGCCTCTCTATACGCCTCCCTCATTAGACCAATAATTGAGTATAATGCCCCGTTTGGTATGTTCCTCTCCAAACATCTGCACCAGCTGGAATTTCCACAGAAATACCACAAAGAGAATCCATGACCTCAAACACTTGTCCAATGTGGATAGGCTCAAATCACTATCACTCTACTCAGTATCATACAGATTGCTCAGAGGTGAGCTGTGTCTCACCTACAAGGCAATCTTGGAACCTGCCCTACTAGTGATGGTCCATATCTGTAAGTCTAACTCCTCACACATCACCCACTCGAAAGGCCTGAATCTAATACATAACATTGACAAATCCTGCTGGAGAGACAGGTTTGTCTCCCAGAGGCTGCCATATCTCTGGAATAGACTTCCCATGCACTTCAAACATGGTACCTTGCTGACCATCTTCAAGCACAACTTTGATGAGTGGATGGGAAACCACAAATTTGTCCCAAGGGCTCCACCTGTGCCCCTCATTGACATGGGTGGCAGGTGCTGACTGAGGTTTCTTTTTGGGGATAAACTCTTGGCTAGGCTTGTAAGGGCCCCAGGGCCATTAGACCAGTAACCTCCTATGATGCTATGATCTTATGATAAGTGCTGTATCAAATAGAGTCTATATATCAGTGTCATCTTAGTGAGATTTTGTAAAAACAGGATCCACCATGTGAAGATACTTGCAAAGACTTAAGGATGAATTCATTTCCAACAATACTGCTCTCCTTTGCTTGCTGATTTTATCATCTCTCCATTTGGATGTACAGAGTCATGCTGTATGGGAAGCAATATATTATGACAGTTGTGTTGCATGGGGAGTGATGGATAGCCAGCAATGTGCAGCATGGGAAGTGAAAACTAGAGTGGTGCATCATCAGAAGTAATGAAGGATGAAAGTTGTATAGCATGGGAAGGGATGTAAGATAAGAATGTTCCATGTCAGAAAATGAAAACTATACTTATGCTGCATGGAAAGACATGTTGAGTGCAGCATAGTACACCTCCAGGTTGGTGGCACAGCACGAAGCATCAGAGACTATCCATGTGCAACTAACAGTGGGTAAAACTGCCTTCCAGTTTATAGCCTGCTACAGACCACCCTCCCAAACCCAGGAACCCCACTCGGCCTTCCTGAGAACACTGGAAAATATGAAGGTCTCTCCAAACACCATTATATTGGGCGACTTCAACTACCCAAACATAGACTGGGAGCATTACTCTAGCTCCAACACCCTAGCCCAAATGTTCAAAGAATTTATAAAGTCAAATGCTATGGAACAACTTGTTACCACTCCCACAAGAGGGGAAAACATACTGGACCTGATCATCAACAACATGGGGACTCTATGCTCCAGACCAGACGTGTATCCCTCACTGGTAAGATCAGATCATAAACTAATCTCACTGGATATTCACATCCTGACCCCACCCCCTGCCCAGATATCCACAGTGAAAAACTTCTCTAACGCAAATTTCACACTCCTCAAAACCAAGGTGGAATCCTTCAAAGTCCCTGGGCCTGTGGAAAATACGGCCCAGACCGCAGAATCCCTTATAAACACATTCTATACACCTTCAGGAATGCATGGATCATGCAATCCCAAATAAAACCAAGTCCCAATCCTCCAAAGGCAGACGTCCTGTCTGGTGGACCCCAGCCATAAATAAACTATACAATAGAAGGAGGAAGCTACTACATGATAGAACAAAATCCCTAAAAGGGAAGGCATCTCTGATCAGTATTAGCAAAAAACTACGGGCACTCATAAAATCGTCTAAGGCCAGTTTCGAGAGAAAAATTGCACAGGACACTAAGGATAATCACAAGGCTTTCTTTAGTTATGTTAGGAACCTGGGTGGGAATTCCCAGATATGCTCAGAATTAGTCCAAAATGACAAAAATACACCGAACCCACAGACATTGCCAACATCCTAGCTGACAGGTTCAGCGCAAACTCCCCCCCCTCCCCACCAAAAGGGCAAATATCTATCCCAGCAGAGTGCTGCCCCCCTGACATCTCAGATGCTCAGGTAAGAGCCGCCCTCTCCAAAGAAAAAAACACAGCATCAATGGGACCAGATGGTGTCCCGGGCTGCGTCCTACATGAACTCCAAGAAGAGCTAAACCCAAACATAAAACTACTGTTCAATCTCAGCCTTACTACAGGATATGTACCCAAAGAGTGGCGTACAGCAACAGTAGTCCCTCTCCACAAAGGTGGTGCCTCAATGGATCCTGGAAACTATTGCCCCATAAGCCTGACTGGCTTGGTCTGCAAAGCTATGGAAAGGATCATCATGGACCTCATAAATAAAGATATTGGGGACCTACAGACACTGGATCCTACCCAGTTCGGCTTTGTTAAGGGCAGATCATGCCTCTTAAATGTGGTCAATTTCTTTGAAACAGTCACCAAGGCCATTGACGAGGGGAAGGTGGTCCACACAGCCTACCTGGACCTCGCAAAAGCCTTCGATACAATACCCCACTCGGACATTATAGATAAGCTCACCAGCTTAAATATAAACCCCTATGTCACTAGATGGGTTGCAAACTGGCTCAAGGACAGAACCCACATGGTTAGAATTGCTGGAGCCATGTCAGACTCCAAACTAGTTACAAGTGGCGTCCCACAAGGCTCAGTCCTGGGACCTCTCTTGTTCGGTTTATATTTCTCGGAGGTACAGGCCAACACAGAAGGACTGTGGCTGATCAAGTTCTCAGATGACTGCAAACTGGGCACCATAATCGACTCTCCAGCTGACACAAGCATCCTCCAAAAGGGCCTCATAGAAACAGACAACTGGTGCCAGAGCCATGGGCTCAATCTATACTCCAAAAAGTGTATAGTCATCCCCTTTGGCAAAAACAAAGTGCCCACAAATTACCACATAGGTGGTAATCCATTAAGTACAGAAGAAGTAATTAGGGACCTGGGACCCAAGTTGATAGCAATCTCTCATTTGACAACCACGTGGCCAAAGTGGTTAGAAGAACATTTTATATAGCCCACCTAATCATGAAGGGATTCACATCTAGATCAGGGGAGGTCATCGTGCCTCTTTACTCATCCCTCACCAGGCCCATAATTGAGTACAATGCCCCTTTTGGGACGTACCTTACCAGACACCTGCAGCAACTGGAAAGACCCCAAAAGTACCTCACCAAGAGGATCAAAGGGCTCAAACAGATGCCATATGCTGACCGGTTAAAGAAACTCCAGCTCTTCTCAGTGGCATACCGCCTGCTCAGAGGCGATGTGTGCTTGACGTATAAAGCCATGTCCAACCCGGAATTAATGGGCATGCTGCACCTCAGAAAATCCAAATCCCATCGAGCTACGCGCTCGAGAGACTTGAACCTCAGCACTGAAATAAATAGGACATGCTGGAGGTACAGATTCATAACCCAGGGGCTCCCTTCACTCTGGAATAAAATCCCAGTCCAGGTTAGGCAGAGTCCCTCATTGACTCTCTTCAAGAGGAATCTTGATGAGTGGATGGGAGATCGTAGGTTTACCCCGGGTATCACTTCTGTGTCACTGTTAGACAGAGGCACAGTATACTAACCTCAAAAAAGGGCATAGCAAAATTAATTTAAAATAGGTGGCGAAAGCCAAACACACTCTGGCTAGGCTTATAAATGCCCTAGGGCAGATAGCCTAGTATGAACCTATGAACCTATGAACCTATGTAACTGATATAATGTAACAGCTGTACAGACTGGCAAGTGATATAAGACGTAATCTGTGCAGCATGGCAAGTGATACAAGTCAGGAATCACACCACATGGGAAGTGATGTAGGCTTGGGACAGTGCAGCATTAGAAGTGATTTTCAGCAAGAGATGTGCAGTAAATGGAAGTGATGTGGGTTGAGAGCTATGCAGCGTGGGAAGTCATATAGGATGGGAGCTGTGCAGCATGTGAAGTGATGTAAGGTGGGAGCTGTGCAGCGTGGAAAGTGATGTAGGATGGGAGCTTTGCAGCATGGGAAATGATGTAGGATGGGAGCTGTGCAGCATGTGAAGTGATGTATGGTTTGAACTGTGCAGCATGGGAAATGATGTGGGATAAGAGCTATGCAGCACGGAAAGTGATGTAGGATGGGAGCTGTGCAGCATGGAAAGTGATGTAGGATGGGAGCTATGCAGCATGGGGAGTGATGTAGGATGGGAGCTGTGCAGCATGGAAAGTGATGTAGGATGGGAGCTGTGTAGCATGTGAAGTGATGTAGGGTGGTAGCTGTGCAGCATGGGAAATGTAGGATGGGAGCTGTGTAGCATGGGGAGTGATGTAGGATGGGTGCTGTGCAGCATGGAAAGTGATGTGGGATGAGAGCTATGCAGCATGGGAAGTGATGTAGGATGGGAGCTGTGCAGCATGGAAAGTGATGTAGGATGGGAGCTATGCAGCATGGGAAGTGATATAGGATGGGAGCTGTGCAGCATGAAAAGTGATGTAAGATGGGAGCTGTACAGCATGTGAAGTGATGTAGGATGGGAGCTGTGCTGATGGAGGTTTGGACCAGTGCAGCAATGGAAGTGATGTCCAGCAGGAGGTGTGAAGCAATGAAAGGAATGGACGTTGAAAGCTGTACAGGAATGGAATTGATTTGGGTTGGCAGCTGTGCAGCAATGGATGCAATGGAGGTTTGGAGCTGTGCAGCATGGGAAGTGATGAAAACTAAACTACCTGCCGGGCAAGTATTACACTCCTTGTTAATAGCTAAAACTTGGGACAGTCTTCCTCAAACCATTTGCACCTCCCAACGCACTGCTTCTTTAAAAGCTGGTCTTCATAACCACCTTCCTTCAGCCTGAATCTGTAACTGTAGTAAGCCCCCCCTTCCATAACCTAGTTCGTCTTCCTCTCCATCCCACTTTTTTAGTTTCTACCAAAAAAAAAAAAACTCTGTCACTCTGCTTTCACTGCACGACTTTTTTCCTACACACTGCACTGCCTTCCCTCACCATTTACTTACAGTCCATCACCACATCTCCTCTACTCTAATCTCTAATTATTCCTCACATTATTTCTCTCTGTATCCTCCCACTTCTATTCTTCTGTTTTTAATACTCTATTCATGCTCTCCTTAGCTACTAGGCATCTCTTAATGTATTAAGCTTGAACCTCTGGCATCGGATGCTGCAAATGCCTTCAGTATATTGCTTACCCTCTCTGCTATGCTAATTATATTTTTTAAACTACTTTGTTATAGCATGCACTGTATTGTTGCCTTAAATATACTTTAAATATTTTTGGGCTACTTTGTTAGTTTTCTACTGCCCTGTTATTATAAATTCTACCATGCTACTATATATAAAGTTTTACCTTTGCACTGTATAGTCTATCATGTCTCTTTGTGGAGCTTTTCTTCCTGGGCCTCCACTGGAAATAGGCTCTTCTTGGCCCAGTGGACTATCCCGGTAAACAAATGCCAATAAATAAATGTATGGCAGAGGTTTTGGTAAGAGATAATGGGCAGGAGGTGTGCAGAACAGAAGGTGATACACAGTGTGAGATGTGCTGCATAGAAAGTCGTGCAGTTTGGGAGCTGTGCATTGGAACTGAAGTACTGCAGGAAGTGATCAGCAGGAGAAACGAAGGAGTTCTGCAGCATGGGAAGGGGTGTGCGGTGGGAACTATGAAGTATGGAATTTGACGTAGAACATGAGCTGTATGTAGCACAGAAAAATGGAGCTGGAGCCACTAATACCAACATCTGTACCCCCCTTTAACTTCCAACCTGTCTCTACCACTTTTATCCAATCCCTTATCAAAAAACTAAAACCAACCACCCTTTCTGCTGACCTCCTTCCTGCAGAGTACCTACAAAAAGCTGCCAATGCCATAGCATTCCACATCTCTATCCTAATCAATAGAACACTAACTGATGGAACTATCCCCTCAATCTGAAAAATATCCCATGTTATCCCACTCCACAAAGGTGAAAGTTCAACAGAACTGTCCAACTACTGACCCATTGCCATTCTCTCACCACTAGCCAAATTAATGGAGAAGTGCGTTCATAAGCAACTTATGGACTATCGCTTTCAGAATGGTCTGCTTGCCAACTCTCAGCATGGCTTTAGGCCACATCACAGCGCCACCTCCTCCCTCCTTTCTTTTATAAATACCATATTCCAAAATAGGAACAACAACAGGCTATCTTCAGCTCTGTTTCTAGACCTGCCGAAGGCCTTTGATATGGTCAACCACAAATTACTCATCCATTCCTTAAAATCCATCTCCCTAGATATCCATGCTATTCAGTGGTTCTTATCCTATCTGAATGGCAGACAACAGGCTGTATTATGGAAGGCAAACTGTCCACCCTGCTCCCTCTCACCCTTGGTGTCCCTCAGGGCTCTATTCTAGGTCCTCACCCTTGGTGTCCCTCAGGGCTCTGTTCTAGGTCCTCACCCTTGGTGTCCCTCAGGGCCTAATTCTAGGTCCTCTACTCTTTTCTACCTTCATCAGCAATCTTCATACTGCCATCCCTGATGCAACCTGCATTCAATATGCAGATGATTCTACCCTGATCTGTACAGCCTCCTCCCCTTTAGACCTGCAAACCTTAACATAAAACACATTTAACACAGTTGAAAATTGGCTCTCTAATCAGTCTGTTGTTAAATCCCAACAAAACTAAACTGCTCCTCTTTACCCCCACCAGTAGATCCACCCCATTTTCCTTCTCCATAACATCCAACAATGGTACCTCTAGCTCTCCAGATGACCATTCTAAGCTTTTAGGAGTAATAGTGGACAATAATCTCAAATGTGATCCGTATATCAACAAAACTATTAAAAACATTAATAAGAAGCTTGGCTCATTATATAGAAGCAAACCTTTTCTAACTCCATTAGCTAGGACTGCAATCGCCCACTCACACCTACTCTCTACCCTTCTATATCCCCCCCCCCATACTCTCCAATTTGAGCAAAACTGAACTTAGCAAGCTCTCTCACTGTTACAACCATATTGCCAGATAGGCTCAACATATAGGACACATCACTGTCAACACCTCAGTCTTCTCAGGTGGCTAGAACTCCCTAGCCTACTTCTGTTCAATCAGCTTATAGTAGCACACAAAATTCTGTACCACCCTGAAAATACTCCGGCACTCAAAAGTATAATAAAGCCATACAGTAATTCAAAGCAACTACGATCATCCAATAAAATGTTGGTCCAAACTTACAAAGCCATTAACTCAGCCAGTGACTCCCTGTTTGCCAATGTCATTGGTAAAACTTGGAATTCACTAACCTTACCCTTGAACCTTCTTTAAGTCTCTTCAAAAAAGGCCTCAAACAGTATTTTAAAGAGCACTGGCTTTGTCCCTCTACTAACACTGATTCATCACTACTTATTCAATGCCTTATTTAAATTAATATTGTATGCATCTCTTGCTCATAATAGCTTGCTCAACCTGTTGTTTTTGTATACTATTACACACTGTGTAGATTGTGAGTACCTACTAGAGGGCTTTGTAAATATGTTTGACACATATCTGTTATGTTCTGTGTTATCTGGAGCTTTTCTTCCCGGGCCTCCGCTGAAAATGGACATATATATCCAGTCGGATCATCCCGGTCAACAAATGCAAAATAAATAAATAAATAAAATAAATGCATATCATAGAACCCAGCACCACTGCAGCATCAAACATGTTCTTAATGTTTAATTAAATATTAAAGCAAACAGAAATGTGTTCCATCTTATAAAGGTCCAGTGAAGTGCAGGTGGACTTAGGCTGGTGTGCTGGGAATATATTATGTTATTTTACAGCTATATTTACCTTCTAGAATTGGGTTGAGGTTTTCTGCACTGGGCTGTGGACTGAGGAGATTTGGTAAAAGAGATATCAAGATTTACATGTGTTGTTGTTGTGGGGTATCAGCCTTAAATGTGTGTTGTGCATATCTGTTGTGCCTCTGTGGCAGAGTTTTTGTCATCTTTCTCTTTCTGCATCTCTTTAGTTTATCTGAATGTCTTAGTTTGGGAGTGGATACTGTATAGAGAATTAAGTCTCCTTGAAAAATTTTGATTTTTACATCATTTGAAAGTTCACAGAATTAAGATTTAGAGTGACTGTACAGCCTTATATATTTTCCAGTAATGCACTCCATCCAGCATTCTTTTTAATCTCATGCTATTTATTTACTAGAGTGAATTACCTGTATTTTATTTCAACTTAAGGAGACTGTACCTTTAGATGATTTATGCTTAAGTGTTCAAACGCATAGCATGCCCTTTTAATTCTGATGGTACTATCTGTGAAACCAAAGGAGGATTCTTTGCATTTCTCTCTCATTTTTACATTTGTATGTATATGTGTTTGTAATAAAGCTACATTCTAAAAAAAAAAAGACATCCCAGAAAGTTCAATATGCAAACAGTATAACCTGCATTATTTTTAAAAGTGAGTTGGCTAGTCCTTATTTCTTTTACTTAGATATGAACATTTTGTCTACTTCTGTTTTAAATTACTGATGTTGGGCTGTTATATTCCACAGCCGTGACTCATTAAGTATTCATTTCAGCAGAGAAATTGCTTAGAAACTTGGCAAAGAACTTGCACAAATAATAATAAAAGCAGACTGTATGGCGGGGGTGTTAGGGTTTGAGAACAGCCTAACACAGCTGAGAAAAAAAAATAGTAATGCATGCTACTAAACATTGCTCTTAACATGATAACAGTAGCAGAAAAATTAAAGTGGGGGCTAGAAAATTTAAGATAATTATCTTTAGTCTGAATGCAACTGAAAATCTGACTTTGACATCACAAGCTCAGCTAGCTCTGCCCAATTGTCTTGAAGCATTCCTTATGGAAAATCCAGCTAATGATTTTTCTTCCTTCATCAGGAAGTATATTCTGCCAAAGATAAATGAACAAAAACTGAAGGGATCTTTGAATAACATTTAACTGTGAAACTGTTCACTGCTTGAATGTGCAACTGGATATGAAAGTAGCTATATACAAGGCATACATAAAATTGTATTGGCAATAAACATGCAGGAACACACATCCATTTGTATACAAGTTTGCACTCTTAGATGAGTAAGGCAGATGCACTTAAACACTGTTGAGCAGATACAAACACATATCTGTGCTGGCTTACATGGTGTGCACATATTCCTGCATGCATATGGAAAAATAAATTGTCATCCATACAGACATATACATGTACACAAGTATTCACAGGTAACACTAGCCTGCATGCACATTTAATCACACAGATATTCAGACACAGATATCTACAAACAATGGTGAGTGTATGCACAAAAATAATGAATGTATGTCCATATGTGTGTGACTACATAAGTGTATAGATTTATGCTTGGATACACATATTTATGCACATAAACATTTATGCATATACTCACAAACATAATAGATGTACACACCCATTTACTATGTGTACTTGCCTTTTGCTCATACACATAAAAATACTGAATGATAGATATAATATGCTCACAGTGTATGTATGCAGACATGTTTTCATGCATACCACTATGTTCCCATACATACAAATACATTAAGATACACAATGCAAAAATTGTCACAGTTAATATATTTATGCAGGAATATGCATACATATATACAGTATATGTGCACATGTATGCGTTTATATGCATATAGTGAGGGATGTAAAACCTAAAATAACTGCTGAGGAGGATGTAGCATAACATTCTGAAAAGGGCCACTGCAGGTGCCTACAAACTGTAATGAGTCTGTTCCACTAATTTGGCTGTATATATCAGATGCGCAATACCCTCATGTACATTATTTCATTGATATATAATGATTGTATAATAGTGATATCAGAACAGAAATTCCCTCATGTGCACCAGTGCTGTGATATGGTTATTGGCTGATCGTTTTAATTTAAAATTTTTATTTTATATTTGTTTACCGGGGTAGTACACTGATCACAATTGACCATGTGCAGGTACTGCCAAGGTGAAATAATTCACAAAGAGAAAAAAGGAGGCCATAAACTGCACATATCAAAAACAGAAAATAAAATAATATAAAGCAAAAACAGAACAGTAGCAATTATTTTATGTAGACACAATTAAACATATCACTTTAAAGTGCTGCTTATGGATGTCAACATTTGATTATGTCACAGAACTGGCATATGTATTCTTATCCCAGAGACAAGAGAACTAAACAACTGCGTCTTATCTCAGGTGCTTTTCTGTGGTCTGTTTTCACCTCAGCTCACGGTAAGTCCTACTTTGGTATGTGCAAGACCACTAGCTGCAAAGTGATTAAAAGAAAACACCCAGCAATGACTGAAGGAATTCTTCTACTGGGCCTAAAATCAGAGACAAAATTTAAATATTGCCCTTATGAACCTAGAAAGTTAGTAGAATAACATGTTTGCATTAGCATGCATTTTCTAAAGTATATAAAGTCTAAAACTCAAATATCTGTCATTAATTAGTGGCTTCTATCCACTATGATTTGTGAAAAAAAAAACACAAATGTTGTGAGGAACAGATAGAAAATATGGGACAAAAATCTGGAAAGTCTGCAAAAATCTGGACAGTAGAGTGATATTATGTTTACTGCACAACCACGCAGGTGTGAACTGCACACCATATGATTCACACATATGCACTGGTGTGTGCATCTTCACAGTGTTGTTCCATAGCTGGAACACTGAGTTGCAATGGTTGACCATTGCATGTTCACAGTGTTGTTCCATAGCTGGAACACTGAGTTGCAATGGTTGACCAGTGCATGTTCACAGTGTTGTTCCATAGCTGGAACACTGAGTTGCAATGGTTGACCAGTGCATGTTCACAGTGTTGTTCCATAGCTGGAACACTGAGTTGCAATGGTTGACCAGTGCATGTTCACAGTGTTGTTCCATAGCTGGAACACTGAGTTGCAATGGTTGACCAGAGTATGTTCACAGTGTTGTTCCATAGCTGGAACACTGAGTTGCAATGGCTGACCAGTGCATGTCCACAGTGTTGTTCCATAGCTGGAACACTGAGTTGCAATGGTTGACCAGTGCATGTTCACAGTGTTGTTCCATAGCTGGAACACTGAGTTGCAATGGTTGACCAGTGCATGTTCACAGTGATGTTCCATAGCTGGAACACTGAGTTGCAATGGTTGACCAGTGCATGTTCACAGTGTTGTTCCATAGCTGGAACACTGAGTTGCAATGGTTGACCAGTGCATGTTCACAGTGTTGTTCCATAGCTGGAACACTGAGTTGCAATGGTTGACCAGTGTATGTTCACAGTGTTGTTCCATAGCTGGAACACTGAGTTGCAATGGTTGACCAGTGCATGTTCACAGTATTGTTCCATTGCTGAAACACTGAGTTGCAATGGTTGACCAGTGCATGTTCACAGTGTTGTTCCATAGCTGGAACATCAAGTTGCAATGGTTGACCAGTGCATGTTCACAGTGTTGTTCCATAGCTGGAACACTGAGTTGCAATGGTTGACCAGTGCATGTTCACAGTGTTGTTCCATAGCTGGAACACTGAGTTGCAATGGTTGACCAGTGCATGTTCACAGTGTTGTTCCATAGCTGGAACACTGAGTTGCAATGGTTGACCAGTGTATGTTCACAGTGTTGTTCCATAGCTGGAACACTGAGTTGCAATGGCTGACCAGTGCATGTCCACAGTGTTGTTCCATAGCTGGAACACTGAGTTGCAATGGTTGACCAGTGCATGTTCACAGTGTTGTTCCATAGCTGGAACACTGAGTTGCAATGGTTGACCAGTGCATGTTCACAGTGATGTTCCATAGCTGGAACACTGAGTTGCAATGGTTGACCAGTGCATGTTCACAGTGTTGTTCCATAGCTGGAACACTGAGTTGCAATGGTTGACCAGTGCATGTTCACAGTGTTGTTCCATAGCTGGAACACTGAGTTGCAATGGTTGACCAGTGTATGTTCACAGTGTTGTTCCATAGCTGGAACACTGAGTTGCAATGGTTGACCAGTGCATGTTCACAGTATTGTTCCATTGCTGAAACACTGAGTTGCAATGGTTGACCAGTGCATGTTCACAGTGTTGTTCCATAGCTGGAACATCGAGTTGCAATGGTTGACCAGTGCATGTTCACAGTGTTGTTCCATAGCTGGAACACTGAGTTGCAATGGTTGACCAGTGCATGTTCACAGTATTGTTCCATCACTGAAACACTGAGTTGCAATGGTTGTTGCTTATCAAGCTGTCAAATGCTCATCTCTAGCAGAGTTTGAGAAAGTCAGTAGGATTTTCTTATTCCTCCTTCATAGTAACTACAGGGAGTGCCTACCAGGCTGGTATGATCGCCTTTTTTTTTAAATTTGATGGATGGTACAACCTTACCCATGTCTTCATCAAGACAACTGGTATCAAGCTTACCAACAAGTAGCGCAGAACTACAATGGCCTGAAGAGGCAGTACCCTAACTGCTCCGTCTGGAATATGAAGTTCAAAGAGAGCGATTAATATTTTGTATATCATAATTGAGAGGTCATTGACATATTTTCTATTGCTAATAATCTTTTTTTCCTAAAGGCAGCAGGGGAGCAGTGATTCAACATTGTAGGGTGACTCAGGAGGTAAACACATCTGTCAAGATGGGAGGCTGAGTGTGTTTTCATTGTCACAGTTTACTCTGCTTTTTGCATGTTATTATATGAACTTATCATGACACTCATATTATGTCTTCACTTATAGAGGACCAGAGGAGGAGAAATAATGCTCTCATCTGGCCTTCCCACAGATGCTTGCTGAGTATGAAACTGTATGAAAGGAATGCAGCTGTGCCCTATCTCCTGACCTTCCATGGCATCACCTGCAATGGTCAGTGCATCAAGGGTAGAATAGGGTATGGATGCTCACCTTCACAGACTTGAGCACCTCTTCACTCCAACAGCAGGTACAGACCATTAGGTCACCAGATGGTCAACCAACCCATGAATTGGTAACTCATGTCTGGACTAGGACATGAAATGCAGGTAGATTGCCCTCTAGGCCATTCTTGCATCCCACCATACCAACAACCACATTATCCCCTGTATATTTTGACCCCTTCCCAGTGTGCCATGCCCCATATCCTGTACATTGTCAAATCCTCTCCATCACCTTGAGACCAAACTTTGCCCACCCTACACTTTGAATAGACACTCACCCTTATTTTTCTGCACTATTTGTTGTTTATGTGTCTGTACTTGCTCTCTTTCCTAGCTTCCTTCCATGCCCATCAATAAATCACGCACTCTTAATATAACAAAAGAAGCATCCACATTGGTTTCCTTGTATATTTTCCTTTGCTTTCCTTTGTGTGCCTTTTTCACCCCATCATGGTAATAAACAAAGCAGCTGTATGTGCTTTTCCACCTATATTACTGCACAATAACCTGTGCTGCTACTTTTGTTCTTCGGCCACTCTGCAGCACTTAGTTTCATAGCATACAGCAGTATTTCCATTTTTCTCATATTCTTCACCTTAGTTGAATGACATGTATACATTGCATGGTGTCATATCACACCACTATTATAAATGACGACACTGCTCTTCTCTGCAGAGCACTGACAGCATCATCGCTTGGTTCTTGTGCTGTTGCTTGGTTTCGTTGTGGTTATATCAATAACCCACTTGGCAGTATTCTAGACATACACAGTCATCTACATGTAGCTATCTGCCAAGATGTATGAGTACCAGCACTGTGATGGAACATAGTAATTCTTCAGGAATTCCAGCATAGATTAGATTGTGCTTACATGACGCAAACTGCAAAACAGTATGTGATGGAACACAGTAATTCTTCAGGAATTCCAGCATAGATTAGATCGTGCTTACATGACGTAAATTGCAAAACAGTATGTGATGGAACACAGTAATTCTTCAGGAATTCCAGCATAGATTAGATCATGCTTACATGACGTAAACTGCAAAACAGTATGTGATGGAACACAGTAATTCTTCAGGAATCCCAGCATAGATTAGATCGTGCTTACATGACGTAAGCTGTGAAATAGCATGTGATGGAACAGTAATTCTTCGGATCATGTTTACATGATGTAAACTGCAAAACAGTATGTGATGGAACACAGTAATTCCTCAGGAATCCCATCATAGATAAGATAGTACTTATATGATGTAAACTGTGAAACAGTATGTGATGGAACACAGCAATTCTTCAGGAATCCCAGCATAGATTAGATCATTCTGACATGACGTAAACTGTGAAATAGCATGTGATGGAACAGTAATTCTTCAGATCATGTTTACATGACATAAACTGCATAACAGTATGTGATGGAACACAGTAATTCTTCAGGAATCCCAGCATAGATTAGATTGTGTTTACATGATGTAAACTGCAAAACAGTATGTGATGGAACACAGTGATTCTTTAGGAATCCCAGAATAGATTAGATCATGCTGACATGACGTAAACTGTGAAATAGCATGTGATGGAACAGTAATTCTTCAGATCATGTTTACATGATATAAACTGCATAACAGTATGTAATGGAACAAAGTAATTCTTCAGGAATCCCAACATAGATTAGATCATGCTGACATGATGTAAGCTGTGAAATAGCATGTGATGGAACAGTAATTCTTCGGATCATGTTTACATGATGTAAACTGCAAAACAGTATGTGATGGAACACAGTAATTCTTCAGGAATCCCAACATAGATTAGATCGTGCTGACATGATGTGAACTGTGAAACAGTATGACTGCAAGACCACATAGAGATTCTATCTTCTTCTTCCTCTTCCTTCGACTTTTCCTGATTAGGGATCGTCACAGCGGATCACCTGTCCGCACATAATTGGCAGTAGAGTTTTTCAGTGTCGAGTTGCCAGCCCAGCGCCCAACCTTCCACATAAGGCACACACATGCACGCACTCACTCCTAGGGCCAATTTGGAGTGTCCAATCTTCTTTGGGATGTAGGAGGAAACCAGAGCACCCGGAGGAAAATCACGCGACCACAGGGAGGACATGCAGACTACACACAGAAGGCACCCACCATATACAGATTTTATGATATTTATTAAAAATAATCAGATAATTAACATGTTTGACAAGTCATTCACATAACAATATTCATTGTGATGGAGGGAATCAGTAGCTAAGAGAAAGGCAGTGACGGAAGCAGGAAGAGCTGAAGTCAGAATCAGGCATGTTAAAGCCAAGGCATTTAAAACAGTGGAGGCCCTGGAAAAAAACAAAGAGCATACATGTTCTAGAATGTATTTTTGTAAGTGTGTGTGTGCGTGTGTGTGTGTGTGTGTGTGTGTGCGTGTGCGTGTGTGCGTGTGTGCGTGTGTGTGTGTGTGTGTGTGTGTGTGTGTGTGTGTGTGTGTGTGTGTGTGTGTGTGTGTGTAGCAGATATAAGGACTGAATTAGAGTTCACTGACAAAATGAGACAATATCATCACTTGTTGTCTGAATGTATATTCTAATTGTTCAGTGGTCTTCTTTAATTTCATATTTGTGGGGTAGTTTATCATTTTTCATTTTTAATATCTTGTGGAAAAACAGAGATCTGAGCCTTGTTCTGTTAAAGAATGTACACTACACCAATGTATAGCAGTTATGCAAGTTCAGTTCTACTATTAATATTCACATATAAGTGTCTATCGTAAATATCCATAGAATTTTAATGATGTAATAGTTATGTCCCTCTTACATCTTTGTAAAATAAGTATCATACATTAATAATGCATTTTCAAACCACTATAAAAGTTATCTTTGTTAAGAACAATGATTATCTAAAATGACCCTCGCTAGGTGACTAATGCCCTTAGTAAATTGCACATTAAAACAAAATGCAAATACTGATGGATCTAAAACAGTGCTATATATTGTAATACAGTGTGTCATTTTGGTCACCGTCTGCGTACATCATAAATATAGGGCACAGTTATAACAGCATAAACAAACGTTTTAGTTTAATGTTTACCTAACCAGAAAATTATGAAGGATGCATTTAAAAACGGTCCCTGAAATTCTTAGACAACTGTCATCCACATTGCTGCCATTAAGTACTGTGAATTATAAACATGAATCTTAGTTATCCACATTGGCATACAAAATGCAGCCCATTTCCTTGAATGATACACAGGAATAATAGGTTTTAAGGTGTTTGGGGTAAGAAGTAGCACTGTGTCAAATTACAGCAATGTAAGGTAGTTTGCCAAGAAGCTATATGTCATACTATGTGATGATGTACACCTGCTTGGTAAGGCATTGTTTATCTTAACAAGCCGCTTTATACCTATGTGATGTTGTCCATTGTCAAATTTGACTATGAGTCATAAAGAAACTGTAGTCATTGGGCAAAACATCAGACTTGGGTCCATTATCATAATATTGTAATGAAGTGATCTGGTGCTGTGAGATCTTCATTTGGCGGAGATTGCTAGTATAACAGTTAGGGGACCAGACAAGTTTGTAAGTGGTAACAGGTTTACATGTAGGATTGCCATTGGAATATGTGGAGGGGGAAATCTACACAGTCAGTGCTTGGTGATAATTGTAAATAATAGTAAAAAGTCACAAACAATTTCTATTCATCATTAAAAAATAATCTGCTGTGACAGCCCACTGATGTTGAGACAAAGCGTCCTCGTTAAGGAAAGGCCCAGCTCATCAGAATGTTATGGCCAAAATGTGGAGATAGAGCTGATTGACAGGTGCAGGCAAGGGAACCGCTACACTCTGAATAACCCATTTGGAGACCAAGGGCTTTTAGGTAAAACCAGTACCAACATGGAAAGAGTGCACCCGACATTCAGAAGTGGCATGAAAGACAAGCGAGTTCACATCTGAGCTTAGACACTCCAGCATGTCAAACCAGGAACCTTGACTGACCACTGCTTGCTGGCTACCAGAAAATGTTAGAGAGTTATTCCATCTCTCCGCAACTCAACAAGGATCATCAATAAGGCTGTGTTCCCCTAGACGTCAATAAGAGGGAGCCCACAAAGTGAAAGGCTATATCTCAGACCATTTCATTTAACCCGTGAAGTAAAGTGAGGTCTGCTGATATGCAATGATCCATGCAGGCTGGCTGGGAAATATGACTGCAGAAACAAACAAAAAACTGTGCAAACTAAACTTAACAAATAGACTCTATAAACAGTACTAAGGCACGTGCAGATTTTAATAAATGTTTAAAAATATAGAAACTAAACTTTGTATTGGTATAAACAGAATAAAAAGTTGAATAAAAATAGAATGGTAAGAATTTTTAAGAGCATGGTACTTAAAACAGTGCACTTAAAAAAATACATGTATTGCATTCCAGGTAGCCTCACTTCCAAGTAACGTCAATTGTTCAGTCAGCATTCTCAATTAGTGCTTTTGTTTTCTGGCTTTAAAAATTGTTTAGAAATAGTTTTAAATAAATACACTCAATAGAACAAAAATTTGATTAGCATGTAGCAGCATTATCCAGCAGTACTTCTTCAGTACGAGGTGTGAGTTCACAGCTGCTCCCTGGAGACTAATGAGACATACTGCCTTTAGCTTCTCACTGTACAGGGCACTGATAAAGCCACATCAGAATAACACTGGGATATATATTTACATTCCTGGACACAAAAGACTATATGTTTAGCATCCCATAATACAGGGCACAGATAAGGTCACATGCAGACAACTACATCCAGGTTTAGCAGTCAGAGGATGGGAGACAGGCCTAGCAGAAAGTTTAAAAAGGACAGCTATCAAAGTGGGCAGAGGGATGCAATGGTTAATGTTTGATAACAGTGTGAGTATCTGATATACAATGCACCCAGAGAAAGAAAAAATAGAAAAGGATATTTGGTGAGCTTACTGTATTGTTTAGGAGGCAAGTAAGTATGGGGGTAATTCATGAGCAGATGCAAATAGTACAAAGAGGTGTCTCAGGGGCAGTTTTATTGAAAAATATCTAAGAAGGATTCAAGAAAATACTATTTCATGAAGGGAGTGGTTAGACCCGGGAATGCATTGATGGAGGAAGTTATGGAATGAATATTAACAAATGATTACTTAATTGGGTTTAACTGTTTCTAGAAAAAGGTATGGTAAAGGCAGGAACTAGCTACAAAAATCACATAAGCTAGATCACCCATGAACCTTCTTTTGTTACTACGTTTGTTGATAGTTTCCCCACATTATTTCACTGAAGGTCTTGTTCTCTCCCTTTGACAAGTAATCTCTGGGGGTCTCTACCAGCATCTAAAAATAAATAGTAAGGATGGGCTGATGTCGCTGAGATTCTCCATTATTCTCTAAAAAAGTGGGTTCCTATCACGAAATGAAACAAGCTGGAAAGTGAACAGCTTTAACATTGAAAATGCAGTCCGTTGATGTGTTTATTGTGAGATCGTGGTACAGTGAAGATCGGAAAATGTGCCCTTTCCTCACTGTAGTGCAATCTCAGAGTTGGTATATACAATTAGTGGGGGTGTGGAGGGGCTGAGCGCCTTCGAGGAACAATATGTTCAATGTTTAAGCCGATCGCTCTCCGGGGTTTTTGATCTCATGCTATAGACCCTAAAAAAGCACCAATGTTGCAGTGCAGAACACAAAATAACAGAAGGCCTACCAAAATGCATGCACTGCTAAAATGAGCCACCAGTACCATTTATGGTGTGTGTCACTCAGACACAGATTTATGCTCACATTTATGCAACATGGATACACTGTCTGTACCATTACTGTTTCACTGTAAAGCTGTTCACGTTTCTTACTTCTTTTCTGTATGCAGTGCTGTATTTTATTTAAATAACCTTTACAGTTTTATTGTTTTCTGAATACAATTCATTTATTAGCTTTACAGAAGACTTTTATTTAATAATGTTTGAAAAAGGCCTCATATCTGCTAGAGTCTATTTTTTGCCATATCGTAATAGTGTTTTTTTCTAGTATCTCTCAATGAATTATTGAACTTATCCAGTTGTGCTCTCAGACATTTATGATCTTTCTAACGTAATAATATTAATGTCTTACTATAAACTATTCCTAGATTTTAAAAGTGAGTTTGTCAGATCACTCCCAGGATAAGGATAAGGAACGGACTAACAATAAACACCATACCTGTGTCCTAGGCATGTCTAGACAATACCTGCCATGCTCTAATCACGGACATAGATTGCTTAGGGAAAAATGTTTGTCACAGCCTTTGACACATCTGTTATATCCTGATAACTGGTCAGACTTCCTTGTAACAGTATGCAGTTTACTTAAGCTAAAGCATATTCATTTGCCTCAGTCTTATTTTGTGAACTTTTCAGTAATTTTACAGTCTTGTCAAGTTTGTATACTTCACTTGTATTTGTTTAAATAGATTTTCCCTAAACTATATTGAAATATTTGTTAATTGTGGGGTCATATTATTTTAATGTAATACATAGATCATACTTATGATGCTCTGACACTGAGAGAAAACTGACATTTTTATATCAAAGTTCATCCACAGGGACCACTGTATAACAATTGTGTTACAGGGAGGTTCTTACCTCACTGCAATAACAAAGTAAAAGTTGTACTGCCACCAGATAGCAGTCACCAGGGAGAGGCATTTCAAAGAAACAGCTTTAAAAGCTGCACATTATTTCATATTTTCACATGAACATCACTGCTCCTCAATGTTCTTAATTTCCAAGAGCTTTCCTGGTTTTGCTTCAGAAATTTACATTACCTTCACAAAATCTGAGATCTGGTAAAAAAAAGTGAGGGTTAAAGTTATTAAATAATTCCAAATATTATAAACCTCCAAATTTAAGAAAATGCATATTAACGTAAATAATCTTAGGCTGACAGCCTTCTACATGAATACCATGATTTTTTTTAAATATTCTAGTTTCTGAGCATCTGTGTCCATGATTATTATGAATCTGTCTCTGATTAAAAAAAAAACATGCTGAGAACCCTGAATAGCAGTCATATCATGTACACCACTCTGAAGTTTTGTAAAGACACTCTGAAGATAGTACTACACACTTCACCACAAGCATCAGATGGCTAGGTAACCTAGTTGTCCCTGTCCCACTACTCTGTTACTATACCCATAATACAGGGGCTCACAAACTTATTGACAGGTGTCTGAGGATGCAGACTGTGTGAGCATAGAGTGCAGGATGTATAAGCACAGTGTACAGAGTATGTGAGCAGTGAGCATAGTGTACAAAGTATGTGAGCACAGTGTAGAGTGTCTGTAGATCATGTGAGCAGAGTGAGCAGATTGTGTGACCACAGTGTGCAGAGTGTGTGAGCAGAGTGCAGAATGTATAAACACAGTGTGGAGAGTATGTGAGCATAGTGTGCAGATTTTGTGAGCACAGTGCAGTGTGTAGACATTGTGAGCAGAGTGAGCAGATTGTGTGACCACAGTGTGCAGAGTGTGTGAGCACAGAGTGCAGAATGTATGAACACAGTCTGCAGTGTATGTGAGCATAGGATGTAGAGTATGTGAGCACAGTGCACAGTGTGTAAATTGTGTGAGAAGAGTGAGCAGATTGTGTGACCACAGCATGTAGAGTGTGTCAGCACAGTGTAGAGTATATGAACACAGTGTACAGAGTATGTGACCACAGTGTGTAGAGTGTGTGTGTGAACACAGTGTGTAGAGTATGTGAGTGCAGTGTGTATATTGTGTGAGCACAGGGTGCAGAGTGTGGGAGCACAGTGTACAGAGTATGCGGCCACAGTGTGCAAACAGTGTGAGCATAGTGAGAAGATTGTGTGGACCACAGTGTGCAGACTGCGTGAGCAGAGTGTGTAGTGTATGTGAGGCTAGTGTACAGAGTATGCAAGCACAGTCTGCAAAGAATATGAGCACAGTGTGTGGAGTATGTGAGCACAGTGTGTAGAGTGTGTGACAACAGTGTACAGAGTTTGTGAATACAGTGTGCTAAGCATGTTAATACAGTCTGCAGAGCATGTGAACACAGTGTGTTAAGTGTGTGACCATAATATACACAGTGTGTGAATACAGTGTGCAAAGTATGTGACCACAGTCTGCAGAGTATGAGTGCACAGTGTGTAGAGTGTGTGACAACAGTGTACACAGTGTGTGTGAATACAGTGTGCAAAGTATGTGACCACAGTCTGCAGAGTATGAGTACACAGTGTGTAGAGTGTGTGACAACAGTGTACACAGTGTGTGAATACAGTGTGCAAAGTATGTGACCACAGTTTGCAAAGTATGAGTGCACAGTGAGTAGAATATATGACAACAGTGTACACAGTGTGTAAATACAGTGTGCAAAGTATGTGACCAAAGTCTGCACAGTGTGTAGAATGTAAGAACACGACGTGCAGAGTGTGCGAGCATGGTCTGCAGAGTGCGTGAACATAAAAATGAACTCTACACCTCACTTAACAGTCTGCTGGAATGACTGCAGGACTAGTATAGGTACCATACACATTCCCTTTGTCAGTGAGTCCAAAGCAGCAGAAACATGGGATGATATTGCAATTGTCAAATGCAGCAATTCTGTGAACAGGAAGGTGCCAGACATGGTCATTGTATGGTATAAGATGCTTCACAATGCCTTTTACTTAGAAATATATTAAGAAATGAGCAGTTCATTACATGAAAGCATAAATAAAGACCAGGGTATACTCTGAATAACTATTACATCATACTCAGGATGTTGTGAGATAGAAACCATACAGTACAAGCACTGAAGTTTGCTCTGTGGACCACTAGCCATATGTGTGTGTGTGTGTGTGTGTGTGTGTGTGTGTGTGTGTGTGTGTGTGTGTGTGTGTGTGTGTGTGTGTATATATATATATATATATATATATATATATATATATATATATATACAGAGAGAGAGGTAGAAATAGATATAGATATATAGATCTATATAAAGATATATAAATATATCTATACCTATATATAGGTATATCAGTATATGTGTATGCATGGGAACACCTAATTTAGTTGACTATTGTTAAGATCAACATTTCTTTAATCAACATAATTTGATCAAATAAACAAATGGCCGACAGGTGTGCAAGATCCTGTCCCTATGATTATGTGATCTCATGATTAGTATATATAATTAGAAAGGAATGTGGGAGGCAGTGCAAGAGTCCCCCCCCCCACACACACACATAATACTCTGACAAAAAGAGTGCTTTCACTCAGTGCCAGTGAGCTTTCTCAGATCTTGTAACTGTTTTTTTCAGAGACCCCACACAAGTAAGGAAATATTATAACGCCTAATATTCTACATGTAATTAACAATTCCCACAATTCCTTGATGTAAGTCTCAGCTATGCATTGCTTTTGACTACTATGTCTGCTATCCAAGCCCAAGTTCTTCCTTCCATTCACACAACTAAAGATCTATTCAATGTTCTGGATTGGAAAATGGGTCACTTTCACTGACATATAAAAATTGGAAACCAGACCCTCCATGGCAACAATGTCCCATCAAGGAAAAATCTGAGGGAAACACACAACTATCTGAATGCAAAACCCAGTCTTTCCCCCAGTACACTTACTTCAACTTGTGGAATTCTCTACTGAGTTTCCTGAATTTTTACTTGCTCGATTCTTTGTTCTGATTTATTATCTGCTTTTGCTACTAAATCAGTTTTTACACAAAGACAGACATATACAGTAAAGTATTTGCATCAATATGTATAGGTATATATGGTTCTGGTAGATCTAAATTCTTGTGAAGAACTAAATGGAGTTATACTTTTGAAGAGAAGACATTTATTTAGCAGAGGGAGTATCTAGGTGAGTATTCCAAGGAGTTACAGACATTTTAAGAGTATAGGATCACAGAATTATAGGAAGTTACTAGGCTAATGGCCCAAGGGCCTTTATAAGCCTAGTCAAGTTCTACCCTTATTTCCATAATCAGCACTTAATGCCTTTGTCCAAGAGCAAAACAGGTGGAACCCCCCAGGGTGAATTTATGGTTGCCCATCCAGTTATTCAGATTGCATTTGAACAGGGCCAATGAGGTGCTCTGTTTGACAGGAAGTGGGAGCCTGTTCCAAAGGTGTGGTAACCTCTGGGAGACAAATCTGTCTCTCCAGCAGGTTCTATTAATGTCACATACCAGGTTAAGGTCTTTAAAGCGAGTAACCCATGTACCATATGACTTGCGGATATGCAGCATTTACAATAAAGCGGGGTCAGAGATTATCTTATATGCAAGGTAGAGATCACCTTTGGATAGTCTGTATGAAACAAAATAAAGTGACAGTGATTTCAGAGTTTAGACTGTGATAGAGGAGATAAGAAGAAAAGATTTAGGGGAAGGGAGAAGAGGGAGACAGAAAGACGTACATGACTGGAAAAGGAGTAGGTTAAGATGGGGAAGAAAGATGGAGGAAATGCTGCACTATTGGAGAAGTGCTGATCATTTGCATGAGCAGAATTTATTCAGATGTATTAAAAAAACAAGAAAAGAGGCAGAAACACAGCAAAGCTGTTGGATTTTCTTTTACTTTAACACACTGGTACCTCGGCCATTCGCCTTCAACGGACAAAATATAAATACAAACAACCAACTTTATATACATAGGTCCAACCCCCAATTAATCCAATCAGTTTTGAATTAACTACATTTAAATGAATTATTTAAAATAAGTTATTTAAAATGTTTAGGATGGCTGTGTCTGATATAATAAAATAAAATGTGTGTGTATCACTTTAAAAATGTATATGCAGTAAAAATGTGTATGTAGCATTTTAAATAAGTTGCAGTTTTTCAATTAATATTTAATTGGATTAATTGGGGGTTGGACCTATGTATATAAAGTTGGTTGTTTGTATTTGTATTTTGTCCGTTGAAGGCGAATGGCCGAGGTACCAGTGTGTTAAAGTAAAAGAAAATCCAACAGCTTTGCTGTGTTTCTGCCTCTTTTTTTGTTTTTTTAATATTTGTTTCGGTGAAGTGGTGGAGTTGTGATGTATACTTTATTCAGATGTAGTTTGAGTGGGCTTTTAAAGTGTGGGAGTTTGTCAGTGAGTTTGATGTGCTCTAGAATGGCGCTCCATATGTTTGAGATATAACAGGAGCAAAGTGAGTCATCGGCTGAGTTATTAGACTTAATTGTTTTCAATAAGAACTTGTCGACAGAACAGAGGTCTCTTGAAGGGGAGTAAGGGAGTAAGATATTTTTTAGTGTGAGATATTTACCTGGGTAGTAAATGGGTTTATATGTCGGTACTAATTGTAAAAGTTTTAGGATGTTGCTTAGTTAGAGCCACTTAACTTGTCTTAAGGTTTGATAGTGGTGGGTTCTGTATGTTGAGTTAGTGGCAAATTTAGCAATTTTATTATAGCAAGAGGCTAATTTGAATTCAAGAGTAGTATTTAGGTCAGTTATGACTGATGATGCATGAAGGAGGGCTGGGAATAAGTAGGCAGAGGCTAATGTTTGCCAGCTGTGTCTGTAAGGTGTTGCTTGGCTCTATAGAGGGCGCCCTGTTTCTGATTGGTCTTTATTATGGTCTTTAAGATATGGTAGTCAAATTTAAGATTTTCATCAATGACAACTCCTAGGACTTTACTGTGTATAGGATATGATGGACCATGGTCTTTACATAAATGAAAGATGGCTTGTTTATTAAAAATGTTATTACCAAAAACTGGTCATGTTTCTGCAATCACAGGATGTGGGTAGATTAATTTCACCTTTCCTACAGTTTTGTACCATCTCAGATTAAGGATATATAAAATAACAAGGGTGTGGTGATTTTGGATCAGCTTTCTCCCTGCAAAAATACATTATTTTACTTACTTTTAGTGGTATCATATAACAGCTCATAATTAAGTGTGAGTTCAAAGAACTGACATTCATGAGTGTGTATATAACTTTAGCTACTGTAAAGAGTCATAAAAAGAGGCACCTTTTCATCCTGTGCTTAAAAAGGCTTAGTCTGCATATCTAATTGTACAATTAATTTGGAAATCAGTGCTCAGTAGTAAAGTGAATTTACTCTTAAAAGATCAGAGAATTGTTAGGAGAAAAAAGATCTCAGATTTTATAATAATAAAGAAGATGGCAAGGGTGTGGGTGGGGGATGCATGGTGAGGGAAAGAGATAATCTAGTAAGGGAATCAAGAGGGCTTAATAAAGAGGGGGGGAAAGATCTGTGGTAATCAAGTAAAATGATCAAGAAATATAAATAACTGAGCCTCCGTATCAATGGTGGAATTCACTTTCTAGTACAGGAAAAAATGATGGAGAACTAATTATCTGACAAGCAATAGTTTATGGAGGTTTGTGTACATACATGACATGTGGTTAGGAAAATATGCCAGGGATAGTCAAGGGATTTGTTAAGTTTACGCTGTCGTGTAAGACTGCTTGGTAGAGTCTTGGTTGTTCTGGTAGTACACACAGTATGCTTTCTTTTTAATATATTCAGTATTTTTTTTTCTTTAATTGTACTTGGACATTTTCAACATTGAATTAATCTCTTTGACAAATATGATTTAGCAAAGAGGTCCTTTTAACAAGCAACCACCTTTCCACCTTTGTGTGTGTGTGTGTGTGTGTGTGTGTGTGTGTGTGTGTGTGTGTGTGTGTGTGTGTGTGTGTGTGTGTGTGTATATGCACATAGTCATGGTTGAGTATCTGAGGGTCAATTATTCTGAGACCTGATGTTAAAGCAAGTTCAGAGTTGATTATATTAAAATAGGAGGAGGAGTAGAGGAGTACGACACTATGGAATGTAGGCCTCTGATTAAAACAGAAAATGTTTTCTTAATTTTCAAAAATATTCTACATTTATTTATCTATTTATTTTACATTTGTTGACCATGCTAGTCCAACTGGATTAATGTCCATTTTCAGTGGAGGCCTGGGGAGAAAAGCTCCAAGGTAGACAGATAAGCAATAACAAAGAAGACATATTACAGATGAGATATTTACTAGTTCAATAAGTGCTAGTAGCTCTTACTTCAGCAAAAACAACCTATAGCAGTTTATGTCATATGTGGAAAACCCAACGTTAGACACCAATTTTTATTCCTGTGGCATTTGTACAAAGGGTTTTATAAATCATTATAAAAGCATGTACTACTCTCTTCATATTTGTATAATGTAGATCATGCAATAAACATTTTAAAATATTCATCAGCTGAAATATTGCATTGGCTTAAATATCACTGCAGCTTAGTTACATTTTTCCATTATTATGGAAAATATACTCTCTTTTTCCTAAGAATATAAATGGTTCCACTAGGTTAACCAAATAAGAACCACAGGTCACCATGTTACTCCTCAATAATGAGAGTCTGTCTGTGATTGGTTTTGAATTTCTGTTATTGTGATATACTCTTTCAACAAAATACTTCATAAGGATTTAAAACATGTTTTTCTCAGTAGTTTTAGAACTTTGATGACTGATCTTTTGAGTGCAGACTGCCATAAATGGGAGCTTACAAAATATTGCTATTAACTTATGAAACTGATCTTTTCAAGTCGAGGTGTAAGAAATGTCCAGCTCCTTTTTATTCATACCTTTTTTAGCAAGAAGCAAACTTACAGTGAGTGTTGTTTTTAACCATTTATGAACAGTTTTGGCAGGGCACATCAACATCATTGGAATACAGACTGCACAATCCTCTCACAACTAACAGAGGAACAATATTATGCAAGAGATCACAAGGACCATAAGATGTCTGGCCATATGCACCATTAAGGTGACACATTTAAAAGTCTGTGCCTCCATTTTCAAACACGTACTAGTGCTCACCTTCCAAGTTGATCAGGGCTGCACATGACAGTCCTATTGGAAATCTCTACCCTCCCAAAGATTAACCTTAAAGGTAGTCAAAGTAGTACTATGTTTGACTTATTTCTTAAGTTGGGAATATGTTTGTTAGGATCCTATCCCTCCATTGAGTCTTGTATATTTCTGGGTGTAGATTTCGGTCTCTAATGTGAGTGTTTGCAGAGCCACTTACTTTTGCAAAGAAGCAAGATATCAAATAGGTTTGACCAAGTGAAATAAAAACACCACACAACCTGAAGAACAGCAAAAAAGGAGGTGAAGACTTCAGAGCTTAAGTCCACAAAATCACTTTGTTAAGCGCTTTCGTCCTTGGTACAACAGGACTACTTCAGAACAACTCTTCACAACAACTATTCACTTTTATATAGTAATCAGTTAATTAACTAGTCCCATTCCCCCATCAGTCACCATGGAGATTGTTTCAGCTAGTACCACCCACCTGAGGAAGAGGGTTTCCCAACATTTTTACGACATTAAGAAAAAAGATGGAAGGAATGCACTATATAAACATATAGAAAAAAACCCGATTCATAGATTCTAATTTTTAGTTATTGAGCAGGTAGACCTGGGGCAGGGAGGTGCACCAGTGGATAATTTTTTGGAATATCAGGAGCTTAGATGGCAGATAAGAACTAATGTCACTGTATACCCTGGTCTGAATGAAACCACTTCTTTGTCTAGTATTTTAAAACTGAGAGCTGATTTTTATTTAAAATAAAAAATAAAATAAAACAAAATAAAAAAAGATGTTTTTAAAGCAAGTACTTTTTTATGTATCACTGGGCATGGTTTATCTAGTTAGGAATGTATTTTTGTTTGCAATGGTTATTTATACTTAATTTATTGTAATATTTGTTTTTAAGGTTTTACGTGGTGTGTGGTATTAGCTTAAACAATCTCCATGGTGACTGATGGGGGATGGGCTTAGTTAATTTACTGATTACTATATAAAAGTGAGTAGTTGTTGTGAAGAGTTGTTCTGAAGAAGTCCTGCTGTACTGAGGATGAAAGCGCATATCAAATAGTTTTGGTGACTTTCATGGCCCAAAAAGTAAGACGCTGGTCATCCCAAAGCAGTCTGCAAGCTACTGACCTTAAGGAGAGATAATATGTCAGGATTTAAGGCCTTTATTTTTCCTAGAGATGTGTCTTTGGGGCCTTTCTAGTAAGGGGCATTGTATTCAATCATGGATCTGATAAGAGAAGACTACAGGGGCAGAATGACCTCTTTGAATCTTGTAGATATTCCCTTGGAAATTAACTGGACAACATAGAAGGATTTCTTGTGCATGGTGGAAATATGATAGCTGATTAAGAGAAAATTATTTATATAAGTATCCAGTTCTCATGACTGTATCTGTCTGAAAAGGAGTACCATTTAAAACATTTGAGGTGGGAACAGCATTTTTACTGAATTCTACAATGCTATATTTTTTGCATATAACTAGAGACCATTTTCAGTACAGCAGGAATGTGCACATTCCAGCCCTTGCTAGAGCTGTTTAGGATCAGCGGATGAGTTGATAACAGTGCCATCTTGTAACCATCAGCAAACGTGGTCAACCATTGATATTCAACTGGATGTCTGCAAAGTAAAGGCCAAACAGGAGATGGACTAGCAATGAACTCTGTGATAAATTACTAGATTATAAGTTGATGTTCAGAGAGGGTACCAACAACTTTTGCAACCTGAGATCTGTTAGATAGCCAATTTGCAATTCAGTGGCTAGCATAGGGGTTGATAGATACTTACTAAGAATGCAGTTCATGAGATCATTAAGGAGCCTATCCCAAATTCCCAATTTCCCCAAAGGAGTATTTGATGATGAGACTTGCTCAAGGTCACATATTAGGCAAATGAAGGTACCCATGGCACAGGAAACAGTTCACTAACAAGTCCGAGCTTTAGTCCTCTGCTCTAACTGCCAGATGGTTTGCATTGTCTATTTGTGTAACAAAAACAGCATGGCGGATAGTGTCAAACGCCTTTGCCAAATCAAGATAAGCAGTGTGCACTGAGTGACCAGTGTCCATACTCTCTGTAACCTTTTCAAAAAAGCTTACGAAGCTCAGAAAACAGGACCAGCCCTTCACAAAACTCATCTAATTGAGCTATAGATTAGTTACGTTGCCTCCATCTGCATGATACATCCCATGGATTTACATATAAGCCTGGTTAAGCTAAAGGACTTATTGTCTGGATCTGTAGAGGGGAGCTACCCTTATGGAGGGGAGTCATAGTGGCTGTTTTCGAGGCATCAGGCACAAACTCTGTGGATCGGATGAGGTTGAGCATCATAGATCCCAACCTCCGAGCACAAAAAATCTGGACAATGACAAAAATTAAGGGGTGACAAATCCCCAAAAATAGGGACAAATTTTAAATATCGCTGTTATAAACTTAGAAAGTTATTAGAATACAAGATTTTGTGTCACCATACATTTTCTGAAGGATATGAAGTCTGAAACTCAAATGCGTGTCATTATTTATTGAATTCAGTCCTCACTGATTTGCCACAAAAATCCAGAAAATCACAAATTTTATGAGGAACACACCAAAAATACGAGGCAAAAATGTGGACAGTCTACAAAAATCTGGATAATTGAGAGGTATGTTGAGCACTTCAAGTAGATACTCAAATTGTGCACATGGGGTACTGATAAAAATATAGTTTGGCTTGTTGTCTCATCCAAATTTTGAAGACACTGGGAGAAACAATGTGGGTAGGGGGGAAGTTAGCACTAAATTTTGTCTTCTGATATATTGGCTATACTCTTGAGACTGAAATATGCAATATCATTCTACATGAACTCAGTGCCTTTTTTGACTTTATTTATTTTCTGACATAACTGAAGAAAAATTTGAAGTTTCTTTGGTAACTGTAGTGACCTTAAGCTTGTACCCTGCTTTATATTTCCTGATATTGAAGTACAATTTCCTTGCTGACTTGTTACAGTGTAGCCCTGAAATGACAGTATATGCATGTTTAATGCAGCCTTCCATCATTTTTCCTTCTTTTATATGATTATTTATAGGATTCAAGGAAATTTCAAGGCAATTGAGTCTTATGGCATTTTACTCTTTTCCAGTTCACACCCATAAGCCATACCTCTTCTCTAAGGACAGGCACCACTGGAGTAAATTTGTGGGTGTTGTGGGTGCCCATGAAATCATCTAAGTCCTGTTTGAAGGATGATAGTGATTTGCATTGTTTAATCTGTAGGTGTTGCCTGTTTGTGAGGTGGGGAAGGTGCTATGTGCATCTTTAGAGAACAGGTCACCTCTGACTTGCAAAGGCCAAAAACATGGCCTCATTGAGAGCAGATAATTTCTCAGGTTGTTTACTAAACAATCTAAAACAAGACCTAGTGGACCTGCTTGTCATTCTCCTTAATCATAGTTTGAGAACTGGCTATGTTCCTGCAGAATGGCGAACAGCAACAGTAATCCCCCTGCACAAAGACATCAACTAACCCTGGGAACTACAGCCCCAAAAGTCTAACCAGCCTTATCTGCAAGGCCATGGAAAGAATTATCATGGACCTTATTAACAAGGATATAGGCAACTTCCAAATGCTGGACCCAGTCCAGTTTGGCTTCATTAAGGGTAGCTCATGCTTATTAAACCTGGTGAAGTGGACTTCTTTGAGAATGTCAACAAACCAATGGAAGAAAGTAAGACACACAGGCTATCTCAACCTTGCCAAGGTTTTTGACACAATTCCCTTCTCTGACATCATTGTGAAACTCTCCCAGACAGGGATTAACCCTTATCTTACTAGATGGGTAGTCAACTGGCTCACAGACAGAACACACTCTGTCATAATTGGTGACTCCACCTCCACCAATAGACCCATCACCAGTGGAGTATCACAGGGGTCTGTGTTGGGCCCCTTACTGTTTGTCATCTATTTCTCAGATGTCTAGGCCAAAATAGGCAGCCTTTGGCTCACCATGTTCACTGATGGTTGCAAACTGGGAGCAATCACGGAGTCTCCCTACGATGTCAACATATTACAAGAAGGCTAACATAAACAAATGATTGGTGCCCAAGCCATGGTCTAAAACTAAATGCAAAAAAATGCATCATTATTCCCTTTGGCAAAATGGAATTCTCTTCAAGTTACAATAGTCACATCACCCCCCCTGAGTTCCAACCCAGTGGTGTGAGTCTTGGGAACACAGGTTGATAGCAGTCTGAACTTTGACCACCAAGTTTCCACAATGGTAAGGAAAGCCTTCTGCATAGCACACCTCATAAGCAAGGGCATAGCATCCAGGTGAAGGGATGTTATAACTTCACTGTACTCAACCCTCATCAGACCACTAACAGAGTAAAATGCACCCTTTTGCGTGTTCTTCACCAGACACCTTCAGCAGCTAGGCAGACCTCAGAGGTTTCTCATGAAGAAAATACAGGGACTCCAAACTATGAGCTACATGGACAGGCTGAAAGCCCTATCACTTTACTTGTATCTTATAGGTTGCTGAGAGATGACTTGTGTTTTGTCTATAGGGCAATCTCCAACCCTGGCCTAATGGAAATGCTGCATATCCACAAGTCAAATGGCACAAGAGTCACTCTCAACCCAGCTTGTGACATTAACAGAACATGCTGGAAAGACAGCTATGTCTCCCAGAAACTGCTGCTTCTCTGAAATAGACTTCCTATTCACATTAAACAGAGCTCCTCACTGACCCTATTCAAACACAAAAAACAAAACCTTTGCAAAGATGGCAAGTGCACAGGCTCAAAACTCAAATGCAACCACAGAACAAACAGAGCCAGCAAGTGTGAGAGGAAAAAAGACTTTAATTAAAGTCAAATAACAGTCCACAGACCGGTTTTGGCTGAAAGTATTTTTAATGCATAACACAGATTGCAATAAACAGCCCCATATAAAGAATAAATCTCCTACTAATGTATTATTCAAACACACAATCAAACACCCATCAGCTCAATTTCAGTTTATTATTATTGACAGGGTCTCTGGAAATAAAAATTGCAAAGTTGGTTGGCACAATATATTAAACAAAAAGGAAACGGCATGGATTGTGAGACTGGATGGTCTATTTTCACCTAGTTTAAATGAACATTTATAAAAAAATATATGATTGGCTGATTGTATTGTTAATGCCCTATAAATATGGGGCTGTTTATTGCAGTCTGTGTTATGCATTGAAAAAGGCTTTCAGCTGAAACTGGTCTGTGGATTGTTATTTGTTTTAACAGATGTTTTCATTGACTCTGATGATGCCTTAATATTTTATCAGGCAAAAGCTCTTAGTCCATGAATTTTGTATGTTAATCTATTTTATGTTTTAATAGTGTGGAAATATTAAAGTGAGTACTTTTTCTTTACCATGGGCAGTGGTTTTCTTATTTTTCCGTTATTTGTGTTTTAAGTCATCTGTGTGGTGATTTGGAGTATACACTGTGGTTACATTCTTGAAGCTCAGTACATAACATGCAGTTCTCTTACATTTGTAAGACAAGCATATAAATCATATTAATGTTCACAAATGACATATGATTATTTACAAAATTCCAGATTGCTGGGCTAGCAGTGTCACAGTTCCACCCCCCCCCCCTCTGAAAACTCAAGCTAGTTTTTCAAGTGACCCTTGAGAAATGTTGCTTGAGAGGGTTGAGCCTATTTGGGAATAGTTTACCCCATTCCCTGTCTTGAGAGCCCATCTGCACTGGTGTTGCTAACCCCACTGTGGTACTGCACTGTCATTTCATATGCTTGCAATCCTAGGCTCCATCTTAGTATCTTGGCATTTTTCTGGCCGGCTCAATGTAGCCATGTTAAGGGATTGTGGTCTGTAACTACATGAATTTCCTTCCATACAGATAAGGCTGAAGTTTCTGCAGTGCCCACACTATGGCTAGGCATTCCTTTTCTACAGCTGCATAGCATTCTTCCCTGGATTGGAGCCTATGACTGAGTTATATCACTGGGTGCTCTTCTCCCTCTGAGGAAACCTGGATAAGTACAGCCCCCATCACATGGTTTGAAGCATCCACCTGCACAACAAATTATTTGCTGTAATCTGGACTGGCTAACACAGTGGGTCCTCTCAAAGCTCCTTTATGCTTCTGGAATGCCTGCTCACATGCTGGGGTCCACACTACCTTACCTGGCCTGTTTTTCCTTGTCAGGTCTGTGAGGGGAGCACTTATGGTACTATAACTGGGGATTAACTTTCTGTAGTACCCTGCTGTCCCTAAAAATGCCCTCACCTGCTTTTTGGTAACAGGGACAGGCCATGCCTGAATGATTTCCACTTTGGCAGGTTCTGGCCTGATCTTACCACTCCCCACTCTATGTCCCAGGTAGGACACCTCTGCCATAACCACCTGACATTTGCTCCCTTAATGGTCAACCCTGCTCTCTGTAGTCTGCCCAGCACCTTCCTAACATGCTGAAGGTGCTCTTCCCAGGAATAGCTGTAGATGACAATATCATCTAGGTACGCAAGGGCAAAATCTCCTTCTCCTGCTATGATACGATCTACAGGCCTCTGGAAAGTCCCTGGTGTATTTCTCATCCCAAACGGCATCTTTGTGAACTCATACAAGCCAAAAGGAGTCACAACCACTGGGAGTCAAGGGCACCTGCCAGTAACCCTTGTTAAGATCAATGAGGATAAGATACTTAGACCAACCCAGCTGCTTTAGGGGTTCATCTGTCCTAGGCATGGGGTAAGCATCTGACTCTGTGTGACTATTTAATTTCCTGTAGTCCACACAGAACCTGCTGCCCCATACTTCTTTGGTACCAGCACCACTGGGGAGGCCCAGGGACTGCTGGACTCCTGAATTATTTCTAGTTCCAACATTTCATGTATCTCCTCCCTCATAGTCTGTTTGACTCTCTCAGGCACCCTATCAGAGGCCTGATTAATAGGTCTTTGGGGTGCTATGTCCACATGGTGCTGCACCAGGTGGGTGCACCCTGGTTTCCTAATGAACATGCCCCCAAACTCCTGTAACACTGCTCAGACTTCTCGAACCTGGGTAGGGAATAGCTGCTGTGACACTGCTACCCCTTCCACTGAGATGTCAGTTTGAACCTCACTCAGGAGATTAGTCACCAGATCCCCTTTGGACTCCTTTTGCCATGCACTGCAAATATTCAGCACAAGGGCCTCCCTATCATGGGAATGTTTCATCATTCCAACATGGTACAATTTGCACCCCTGCCTCCTGCCTAGCAGTTCTGCCATGTAGTTAACATCACTGACCTTCCTTACCACCTTTTAGGGTCCCTCCCAAGCTGCCAGCAGCTTGTTTTGTCTGACAGGAATGAGAACCATCACCTGCTGCCCCACAGCATACTCTCTAGCTAGAGCATTCCTGTCATACCAGACCTTTTTCTGCTGTTGGGCTTCTGCCAGGTTCTCCTGGGCCAAGCCCACAAGATCTCTGCACCTTGTCCTGAGGTTTAGGACATATACCACAACAGACTCCTTGTGGGATTCACACTCACCCTCCAACTCATCTCGAATCAAATCTAGAGGTCCCCTCAACCTATGTCCATACAACAACTCAAACAATGAAAAACCTGTGGATTCCTGGGGCACCTCTCTGTAAGCAAACAACAGATGGGGCAAATATTTGTCCCACTCCTTCTTAAACTGGTCTTCAAATGCCCACAACATGGACTTGAGTGTAGAGTTTAACCTCTCAACAAGACCATTCGTCTGGCGATGGTAGCGTTTGGTCTTTAGGTGCTTCACCCCACAGTACTTCCACAGACAAGCCAGCAGGTCTGACATGAAATTGGCTCCTCTGTCAGTCAGTATTTCTTTTGGAAACCCTGCTGAAAATCTCTAACAAAGCATTTGCCACCTTTTCTGGTTCAGGGTATCGGGTAGCATAATCTACTACCATTAGGATATACTTTTTCCCTGCGGAACATGGGCTAATCAGAGGTCCCACAATATCCATAGCTATCCTCTGAAATGGCTCCTCAATCACAGGCAAAGGCATCAAAGGAGCTCTCATCTTGTCTTCTGCCTTGCCTACCTTTTGGCACTGCTCACAGGTCCTGCAGTACCCTGTTACATCTCTGGAAATTCCAGGCCAATAAAAGTTCTGCATAATATGTCACTTTGTACGTTTTATGCCCATATGACCTGCAAAGAAAATATCATGGGCTATGACTAGAAGTGCCAGATGGAAGGCTCTGAGCACAACCAACTGTTGTATTCTCTGACCCTCTAGCCCTCCCTCAGGGGTCCACTCTTTATACAGTAAACCTTTGTCCCAGTATACAGATTCCCCCTTCCCTTGAGAATCAGGTGCCTCCCTAGCTACCTCCCTCAGGCCTTGTAATGTAGGGTCTGAGAGCTGAGCCTGTCTCAACTCTCTCTTTGTAACCATTCCCAGCTCCCCTTCCACAGGAAGTCTGGTAACCTCTGAGAGCAGTGTCTCACTGTCAGCCTGGGTACTACTATTACTCGCCTCTACCCTTGTAGTCAATCTGTCCAAGGCAACATCAGTGCCCACAAGCAGCTGTGGTTCACCTTCAGTCTCACTGCTACAGAGTAACTCCCTCCCTGAAGTAACCACCTCACCAGTCCTGGCTGCAAGTGTGCAGTCTGTCTGGGTCTCCCCCAGGCTACCAGACCCATATGCTTGTCTCCAAGCGTGACTGCATGTAACTGCATGCACACATGGTACTGCATTATCAAAATCATTCCCTATCAGGACATCTGCAGGGATATCCTCAAACACACCTATTTGCATGCTTCCATTTCCACCCTCCCAGTCAAGGTGAACCCTAGCCAAAGGTATTTGGAATGGGGTCCCCCCTAAAGCTCTGTCTGGAGTAGACTGCCCAAGCAAGTAGTGCTCTTCTGTAACCATTGCAGGCTTTACAATGTTTAGGTCAGAAGCTGTGTCTCTCTTAGCAATGGCCTCTTTCCCATTCACTAAGATAGGATATAAACTCTTGTGGTAGTTTGGTACCCTTGTTGTCTTGAGACAACCTACTATTGTCATTTTGTCATTCCCACTTACTGGCTCTCCCACCTTTTTGATCCCCACCTTGCCTCCGTGGACATCTATATGCTACATGGCCCCACTGGTTGCATTTAAAACATTTACCCCTTAGTCCTGGACATGTACCTGGACTAGTGGCTTCCCCTGCTACTGACAGATTCTGTGTTGACAGTCTGGGCAGCCCACCATGGGTTCCCTTAGACCCATGAGCAGCACACTGGGTGTCCCTTTCCTGTGCACTGATGCCCTGCTTGCTAGGTATAGTTCTCCCTTCTTCCACAACTCAGCTGCAGTAGTGCATTGTCTATCAGCTAACCAGATTCTCATGTCCTCAGGCAAAGTGCTAAGGGCTTGTTCCCTTACCAAAAGGTCTGCTAGCCCTTCAAAAGTGGTGACCTAACATCCACTCACCCACCTATGAAAATAAGTGCTTAGTTCACCAACATATTCACACACACTTTCATCTGTCTTGCGTCTATGTTCACGAAACATTTTCCTATAACCTTCAGGTGTTAACTTAAAATATTCTAGCAAACAGTTGTTTACAACATTATAATTGAAACAATCAGTATCAGACAGTTTAGAAATTACAGTTATAACTTTACCATGGAGTAAGGGGATCAGGAACCGTACGCAAAGCCCTTGAAAAGTATTGCACTGTTTACCTTCTCAAACATATGAATAAAACTATCAAAATTATCCCCCTCTGTAAATTGTGGAATAAGTTTACTGACTTTTGTTGCCTCTGGGGTCCAGTTACTCCCTTTTCCATTAGCTCCATGATTCTGGCAAAAAAGTCAGCATCCCCTTTTCATGTTGCTTCTTCCTGTCATTCTTCTCAGCCTGCAGACATCGCAGTTTCTCATTTTCCTCAGCCTCCAGATGTCTCAGTCTCTCTGCTGCTTCTATTTCCAACTGCTCGGCCTCCAACTCAAGTCTCTTTAACTCCAGATGGATTTTTAAGTCCTCTGTGGAAAGGTTGAGCTGTCCATTTTCTGAGAGTTGTACATTTCCACGGCCAGTCTGATTGTCCTCCTGGTTACTATTTTGTGATGCAGCTGTGACTAAAGCTGCAATCATGTCTGCTTTAGTCAGGTTGGCATGCACCAGTCTTTTAGCCTGGCACATCTCAGTCAACTGACTCCTTGTCAGCTTACCATACTCCTCTGCTGACATGCTTGCCTGCTCTCCCTGACTAACTAAGCTAACAAAAAAAAAAAAAAAACAATTGTGATATGAACTCTGAATGTTCATTGCATGACTGACTGAGAGTATAAACACCTTCAGTGACCACTGTACACAGGCTACAGGAATTCAATATCCACACCACAGCAAGCCATTTAATATGTGATGTGGCTATCTCACCACTGCCAAACTGATTTTTTCTTAGCTGCTTTTGGCTCTTCCTGGCCAGTGTAGCCCCACTCCATTCACCACTCTCGGCTCTTCCTGGCCAGTATAACCCCACTCTGTTGCCCTCACTAATGCTCAGGCTCACTTCACTCCCCTACCCTACCCCCATTTTCACCCACCCCTATTCAATTGCATTTATTCTCACCCTACTCTATCCACACCCTATCTCTACCTCCCCACAGATCACATTCCACCCAACCAAAATCATCTATCAGACTTTAATTACCATTGCCACCAGTTTCCCTCAATCACCAAATCATCTATTCCTCTCCCTCCCCTTTTTTGACTACACATACTTTCATCCACCTCCCCACTTATCTAGCAAATACTCTAATCCCACTGCTTCCTTTGTCAACTCTCACACTCCCTTCTGAAGCTTACTCTCTCCTCCCAACCACCATAACATGCTCTCACACCTACTCCTCACCATACCCATACTTAAAGTTCTCACTCTAACCACATCCTACCATAGGCCTCTACAAAAGCAATCCAGTAGCCCTGCACTTCTTTATCTACACTCTGAAAATTCAATGCCATACTCCTTACACATACTCTCTTCTCTGTTCTCTCACTACTTTTTTCACCTGTTCAAATACAATATCTCCCCTAAGCTCTCCTGCACCAGACTCAAATCCAAACTCCTTCTGCTACATCCCCCTAAACATACCACTTTCATCCCTATTCTTTCCCTTCTTTTTGCAGGAGACATTCATCCTAACCCCAGTCCACTAGCCCACTACTCTAACCCCACCATTCCCCCCATTTCCACTTCCACTCAGATTGTCACCCCATCTCAACCCACCTCTTCTAATCATCACCTCAAAATCTTAGAGCTCAACATCCATAGCACAGTAAATAAACTCCTTGAACTATATTCTTGGGTATCATCACACTCTCCAGACATCCTCTCCACCTCTGAAACCTGGCTAAAACCACACATATCAAACAAAGAAATACTTCCCCCAGTTTACAACATCTTCTGCCAAGATAGACCTTCTAAAAAAGGTGGTAGAGTAGCTATCCTTTACTCAGAAAAGCTCTGCTCTCTGTCCATCTCCTTCCATAACGCCCTCAGTTTTCACCCAGCTGAAATACTCATGGTTAACTATAACCTAAACAACCATAAAAAGATTGCCATCACTACTATCTACAAATCACCCAGCAACAATATCACTATACTAGAACTCTTTGGATCTCCCAAACCATCACCTACAAAACCATTATTGTAGGAGACGTTAATATCGACTGGAACTTTCTCTCCACCCACTCCCCCAATGCCAGCATCAACCTATTTGGCTTTACCCAACTCATCTCCACCCCAATTCATATTAAAAAAAATCTAACACCAGCACCACTTTAGACTGGATACTCACATCCCACCTCGACTATTATCATAACCCTCTATTCTCCCTGACACACTGAGTGATCATCTCCCTATCTTGATAAATTGACACCTATCCCAATGTTCTAAAACTCACATATACAGGGACTGACGTAATCTAGCCAGCTTTATCCCTGGCTCATTTAATTATACACTCTCATCAATAAATTGGTCCTTACTCCAGTGCCTCCCCCTTGAAGAAGCCGTTCTTATATGCAACAGCATTTTCCTTAACACTCTTAACTCCCTATCCCCCACTAGAAAAGTTATGTTAAAACAAAGTTTACTCCATGGCTGACTAAAGCCACCCTATCCCTCATGTGGGAAAGAGACACAGCATGGAAAACCTGGAACGAACTTAAATCTACTTCCAGTCTCCAACTCTATAGACAACTTTGAAATCTCACAAAAAATCAAATCACCCTCGATAAGAAAAATTTTTACTTAAATCCTCAAAAAATACCCCACACCAATCCCCAAAGATTCTGGAGTACCATAAACAAGCTTTTACACCCAGGGAACCCTTCACCTCCCAATCCCTCCCCAAACTGTTCCCCCCTAGAAACTGCTACATCCCTTAACTCCTTCTTCATAGAGTCTATACAAAAACTTATAAAGTCCAATGCAAATATTAAACATAACACATCCCCCCTCCTACCAAACAAGCCAGCTTCTCCATCAAGCCCATCCCCAAAACTACTATCAGATGCCTACTCTCTAAACTCAAACTCTGCTCCGCTTCAGCAGCTAACTTGCCTCCCTTATACCTCAAAATAGCAGCCCGTTCAATACCTTATCCAGTCTCCATTCTTATTAACCAGTCAATTCAGGAAAACTTAGTCCCTCAAACATGGAAAAATTCTATATTATTCCCTTGCACAAAGGTGGCAACTCCACAGACCCCTCAAATTACCAGCCTATTGCCATTTCATCTCCAGTCTCAGAAATCATAGAAAAGTGTATCCACAAAAACCTCATGGCTCACATAACTCAAGAAAATCTCCTCACCCCTACCCAACATGGCTTTCCTAGTACTACCACCCTCTACTGTCCTTTACTAACTCCATTGCCACATTTTTTAATAACAACAAACTTGTATCTTCACTCTTCCTTGACCTCTCTACGGCTTTTGATACTGTTTCACGTGACCTCTTGTTATCCAAACATTTATTTTAACCTGTCTACCTCCACCCTTAACTGGTTCTCTTCCTACATATCTAATAGAGCTCAGTCTATCAAATGGCTGTCTGCTACATTTCCATTCTTTCCCCTTCTTACTGGAGTCCCCCAAGGCTCCATCCTGGGTCCTTTACTATTTAAAATTTTTACTAATGATCTCTTTCAATCCTCCACCCACTCTAAACTCATCCAATATGCAGGTGTCTCTACAATCATCTGTACCTCTAATAATCTAATCCACCTACTTACCCTCATACAAGACACAATACACTCTGTCGAAAGATTGCTCACTGCAAACCAACTCCTACTTAACCCTAACAAAACTAAACTTCTTCTTTTCCTTCCCAAATCTCTCTAACACCTCAAATCTTCCTTCTCTATCACTTCCCTAAACAACACAACTATTCTAGTTGAACCTCACACTAAACATCTTGGTATACTCATAGATGATTAACTAAAATTCGACTCTTATATTAACAACTGTATCAAAAAGACCCATCAGAAACTTGGACTGCTATGCAGTAATAAAAAAATTCCTTACTCAAGAATCCAAAGTATCCCTTGCCCAAGCCTACCTCCTACCTATTCTATTATATGCCGCACCTATTTTCACTAACCTCCAAAAAAATCTTATAAACAAACTTGAAGTAACATATAATAAAATAACTAGTTTTGTCACAAATCTCCCCTATCACTCTCACCACTGCCTCTCCCTAAAAAAACTTAACTGGTTAGAGTCTCATAACCAACTCTTTCTACCACAGCTTCACATGACTCACTCCATCTTACTACAACCACTAGCTCATCCTTCACTATCAACCTTTGTCTCCCCCTACATCCCTAACAGTGAGCTTCGTAGCTCCAACCGAAACCCTCACTACATCAGATCTCTCCAAAATTCAGTGAACTTCAAACTTGCCTTAAAGGACTACCTACGCAATTCCTGGACCTGCCCCTGTAAAGACCCTACTTGATGCAATCTTCCCCCACAGCCCTACTCTCGCATCAAGCCATTGCTTCTGTGTCCTCCATCTTAGACTCTCCAGTTCAAAAGATGTACACCTCTATTTCAGAAATCACTACTACCACCTCCTTGAACATTATTACTGCATCAGATCACTCTGTCCTATAGCTCTCTTTCTCTTTATTTATCCCCTCCCCTAGTATTTTCCTGAACTTGACTCTTGTCCCATTAATAGGACTTGTCTATCCTCTAGTCCTTCCTTCCTCTTTCTCCTATAAATTCAATAATTGTTACATTTCTAAAATGTTTAAAACAATTAATATCCCCATTATAGAATTCTGTTATGTGTATTTTTGTTTCATTTTTGTTCCATTTGTGTTGATACCTGTAAATTCAATGTTAAATGTAACCATTGTATCTGGAGCTTTTCTCCTCAGGTCTCTGCTGAAAAAGGGCACCTGCCCAGCCAGACTAACACAGTTACCAAATGACAAATAAATACAAATAAATAAATACATATGTGATAGTGGTGAGATAACCACATCACAATATGAACTTTCTAAAGGTTTGTAGCTATGTATACCTACATAAAGTGTATAACTAAAGTTTACTTGCATTTTTTTATTGTCCCTGAGTCCAGGTCATGGCTAAAAAGGTTCTCCAGACTAATCTCGGTTACCAAATAGCAAATAAATAAATAAATACATACATACATACATACATACATAACAGCATTATGTCATTTTACTTGCATTTTCAGAAACCATCTGCTCCAAAATTGTTACTGATTCCACTTAAAGACATTGTCATCTAACTGCCTTAACATGTCTCATCCCTTAGTTATGCTCTAACCTTGCCTTGCAGAATTATACAGTGTTAAGAGTGTGTCTCTTTTATTTATTGTATTTATTTTTTTCCCCTTTTTAATGTGATTAGCCCTGCTAGGTCACAGATCTCATTTTATTGGAGTTTCAAGGTGGTATTCGTACTGACAAGATGAAATTGGCCAGGTCACCAGGAAACTACCCTCATTTTACTTGGGTATAATGGAGAAATAAGGAGGGGAAAATAATACTGATATAATAGATATTTTTTTCCTGTGTATAGCATCTTTGGAAGATTAGATATGCTGAGGTTTTATATAAGAAAAAAATGGAATATGAGAATGATTATGAAATAAATTAGATTCTGGCTTTGGTTGAAAGGATGGAGGTAATTAAAAACTTGCATATTTGATTACACATACTATTGTTTAATGATCAGAAATAATGTGTAAATAGATGCCTATGTAAATATGTCAAAGACACTGAATAAAGACCCCTACTCTTTTTGATAAGTGCCATGAGATATTTTACATCCACCTTATTTACCACCAGCTCACCACCTCAGGTAGATGACACCTCAGTTTAATGTCTCATCCGAAGCATAGCATACTCAGGATTACAATACCCCCCAAATGCTGCACTGTAATGTCAGCAATGGAAAAGTATCTAATCCACAGCTTTCTATCAGCACAACAGGTGAGCATGCTACCTGTTGAGCTACTAGGACACCATTGAGTCCTTGACTTTCTCTTCTTTTTTGCCATTTGTTGTACAAGAATATTCCTTGTAAAAAGACCCACAAGATTTTCTACGAGTTAGTGTTTCTTAAACATGCTCTCTAATTTAAACCATAAATTCTGCCCTTTAACATCATGTATTCCAGCTCTCCTAGAACCTTTAGAATCAGAGTCATCACTCTCAAATAAGGTTTCACTCTGCATAGTTCCAACACTCAGCTCAGAATATCCACTTCCTATTACCTAGCACAGACATTTTGATAAAGTGCATTCTCATTCTGTTGTATCACAACACTGTTTGTGGACGGACTGAGTTAGCCAACTCTGTTCTTGTTTGTGAACCCATGCTGCTGTATCGCACCAATGATTACCATCTGTTCTCATTTTATGGTAACATCATAACAAATACGTAACACTCATAAAGAGTCATAACACTCTCAGGTCTCAGACTACCTCCTTACTAACAACCTTCTTTCCAGTACTCAGCATGGTTTCCGACCAAACCATAGCACCACCACTGCCTTAGTCTCCTTTACTAACACTATCCTTCAGCATAAAAACAATGGCTATCTCTCCACTGCTACTTTCCTAAACCTATCTAAAGCATTTGACATGGTCCCACACAAACAACTTATCTCTGTCCTCAATAACCTATCCTTCTCACAATCGGTCACCAACTTGTTTCAGAGTTACCTGTCTGACCGCCAACAATCCGTTGTATGGCAGAATGACATATCTCCCCAACTACCTGTCTCCATAGGAGTTCCCCAAGGACTCATCCTTGGACCCCTACTCTTCTCTGTTTACACCAATAATCTAGCCTCTGCCACCAAACATGGCACACTCATACAATACGCAGATGACTCGACCATCATCTGCTCAGCCCAGTCCCTACCAAAACTGCAAAAAGTCACACAGGAAGCCTTTTCCTCTGTTGAAACATGGTTATCTGATGCCCAATTAATACTCAACCCAAACAAAACTAAACTACTCATCTTCCAACCCACCAAACATACTCAAAACAACTCTCACTTTAACATCACGGCAAAAGACAACACCACTATATACCCAACTGAACACACCAAATTGCTAGGAGTGGAAATAGACAATAAACTAAAATTTGACATTCACATATCCATGGCTATAAAAAAAGTCCACAAAAAACTAGGAGCGTTATACAGAAATAAGCAATTTCTCACCAAAGCAGCAAAGATTTCAATAGCAAATTCCCACCTTATCTCCACCCTACTTTATGCCTCTCCAATATATGCTCAGAGTTGGTTCACAACAACAAAAAATACACTGAACCCACAGATATTGCTAACATTCTGGCTGATAGGTTCAGTGCAAATTTCTCGCCTCCTTCACCCCCAAAAGAAGAAATACTTATCCCAGCTGAATGTAATCTCCCTGTCATCTCAGATGTCCAAGTGAGAACCACCCTAAACAAAGCAAAAAACACAGCATCAATGGGACCTGACGGTATCCCGGGGTTCGTGTTACGTGAACTCCAAGGGGAGCTAAACCCACACATAAAAATGCTATTTAACCTTAGCCTTACTTCGGGATATGTACCTGAACACTGGTGTACAGCAACAGTGGTCCCACTCCACAAGGGGGGTGCCTCTACAGACCCTGGAAACTACCGCCCTATAAGCTTGACTAGCCTGGTCTGCAAAGCTATGGAAAGAATCATTATGGAACTCATAAACAGAGACATAGGGGACCTACAGATGCTTGACCCCACCCAGTTCAGCTTTGTAAAGGGCAGATCCTGCCTTTTAAACCTGGCTGACTTTTTCGAAACAGTCACTAGAGCCATTGATGAGGGCAAAGCAGTCCATACAGCATACCTGGACTTGGCTAAGGCCTTCGACACAATACCCCACTCAGGCATCATAGATAAGCTAAACAGCTTAAAAGTAAACCCTTATGTCACTAGATGGGTTGCAAACTGGCTAAAGGACAGAACCCATAAAGTTAAAATCGCTGGAGCAATGTCAGACTCAAAGCCAGTCACAAGTGGTGTCCCACAGGATCTGTCCTGGGACCCCTCTTGTTCGGCATTTATTTCTCAGATGTTAAAGCAAACATGGGAGGGCTGTGGCTGACAAAGTTCGCAGGTGACTGCAAACTAGGTGCCATAGTCGATACACCAGCAGATACACACATCCTACAAAAAGGCCTCACTGAAACGGACAACTGGTGCCGTAGTCACGGCCTTAAACTAAATGCCAAAAAATGTATAGTTATCCCTTTTGGAAAAAACAAAGTACCCACAAATTATCACATAGACAGCAACCCACTGAGTATGGAAAAAGTAATCAGAGACCTAGGGACCCAAGTAGACAGCGACCTCTCATTTGACACCCACATTGCCAAAGTGGTTAGAAAAACATTCTACCTTGCACATCTCATCATGAAGGGTTTCATATCCAGATCCAAGGATGTCATTGTACCCCTATATTCCTCCCTCATCAGACCCATGATTGAGTACAATGCCCCATTTGGTATGTACCTCACCCGGCACTTGCAACAGCTGGAGAGACCACAAAAGTACCTCACCAAAAGGATCAAGGGTCTCCAACATATGTCTTATTCTGCCAGACTAAAGAAACTTCAGCTCCATTCAGTAGCATACCGCCTGCTCAGAGGTGATCTCTGCCTGACATACAAGGCCATGTCCAATCAGGATCTGATGGACATGTTCCACCTCAAAAAATCCAAATCCATCAGGACCACGAGAGCTAAAGACTTAAACCTCGGCACAAGTATGAATAGGACATGCTGGAGGGATAGATTCATAACCCAGAGGGCTTCCCATGCTTTGGAACAGGATCCCAGTTCATATTAGGCAGAGCCCCTCACTGAATCTCTTCAAGAGAAATCTTGATGAGTGGATGGGAGATCGTAGGTTTACCCCAGGGGTCACATCTGTGTCACTGCTAGACAGAGGCACAGTAAACTAATTCTATTATATAAGGGGACCTTCACTGTGTCACTACTAGACAGAGGCACAGTATTCTAGATTTTATCTGTACATGTTTGTACCATTTCATGGGGTGGCAAAAGCCACATCACTATGGCTAGGCTTACAAATGCCCCAGGGCAGATAGCCTAGTACTATACTATGAAACTATGAAACTATACCAACCTAAGGCAATGTGATCTAAACAAGCTAGAGACCTGTTACAACAAAATCGACAAATTCGCCACAGGGGCATCCTACCGTAGTCACCACTGTCTCTCACTTGCTGAACTGGGCTGGCTTGAACTCCCTCACCTCCTTCAGTGGTATCAACTCTCACTCGCCCACAAACTAGTAAACCATCCACTAAATGTCCCATCCCTCCAGAATCTACTCCAACCCTATCGCACCACCAGACCACTAAGATCCAGCAGCAAAAATCACTTGCAGATCACTAAAGCCAATAACTCTGCTGGTGAAGCACTATTCTCTTGCACCATAGCCAAATTATGGAACTCACTCCCACCCACAATTACCTCCATGCCATCATGCACCCACTTCAAAACTTTACTAAAAGCGCAACTAAAAACATGCTGGCTATGCCCTTGCAACTCCCACTCTAATATCATCTACCCCATCCAACCACTACCTTTCTTTCCAGTCCATTAACTACCTTGATTATAGCAAGCTCAGTTGCTCATAAGCCAGTACTTATTATACAGCACAAACTTCTTCTTCTTGTAACATTTGTTAATGTCTGGTATGCACTTCACAGATAAAGATTCTAGTTGTCTACTGATGTACTATGTTCTTCATCTGTAAATATGTTGTAAGTAATTGCTATGTAAATTGTTAATCATTATGTAATCCAATGTAAATACTGTCTGTTTATTTTAACTGTGGAGCTTTTCTCCCCGGGCCTCCGCTGAAAATGGACCTACGTCCAGTCGGACACTCCCGGTCAACAAATTTAAATAAATAAATAAATAAAAAATTTAATAATTACCATTTTTGCCACTCATTTTCAATAAAGTCCATTCACAATCTGTTTCTTCAGGTTTGGACATAATTTCTTTTTTTCATTACACAACAATGAGCCTAACCCCCCCCCCCCCACACACACACACACACACACACTTTTCTCTAAGAAGGCTTAACTTTTTAAAAGCAACTGCTTACACAAGCTTTAGTTACACAAAATGTCATCAGAGTTTTGATAAAGAAGTTTTGAAACATAACATCTATATTACAAGTTTAATGCCAATAAAGAACTTTATTTTCCAAGCTACCTTTTAATTTCCCCAAAGACCCCCTTTTATTGCTGGAACAAATTTCTATATCAGCACAGGCAAATATTTTTTCAGGTATACTGGGTATACCAGTTCCTCACTATTAACAGATGGCTACTTAGCAAGGCTTGTTTTTTACTTATGAGTCCCATGTACTTTGCCACTGATAGCACCTATTGAGGTTCAGTGCTATATAAAGCTCCACCGTGTGTCAGTGTTTAGCATATACTGCACATTTCTTTCCTTTGCCTAATCCCCAGCTTTTTAATCTGCAGAGCTTTTTTACTATAGTTTCTACAATACAGTTCTTTTCATAAAGCAATATCAGACAGTGATTTTCACTTGTCTTAAACATAGCACATCACAAATGCAAGAAATGGCTGATATACGTAAGCAATACTTTTTTTACTGTTGCAATACACCATAATTTGCATTTCACCCTGTACACTATAAAGCTATCAGCTTTGCATTCACCAATTTACTTGTTTATCCTTTCACTATAAGTTGTCACATTTATTTATGTTCCTTTTTTCCACTGCACATTTAATGTACATACTACAAATCATCCCTGGTAAGATTTGCTTGTTAGTCACAGGGTAAAAACCACAATATAGAAACATTGCTCTGTTATGTCTGTGTATCAGTACTTTTGAACTATTTCAGAAACACTATACAATTGAACTTCCATTAGCACTTCACACAGTGACTATGCTTAATTTAAAACATATTATAGTCACAACTCTTCTGTTATGACATATTTCACACAGTGACTAGGCTTAGTTTAAAATATATTATAGTCACAACTCTTCTGTTATGACATATTTTATTTAACTGACTTAGTTTCTCAGAAAGTCAATGCAACATTTTCCTCAACAACGCAATGATTCTGAACATTGATGTTGTAATGTCAGACTATTTATATTAGTTATTGCATCATTATGTTTAATCAAACAAATTTTCTCACTTTACCTTCACTAGCAACACTTTCTTGAATGCTGGGAATTTCCCAAGAACTTTCCCCAAGTTGCAAGCAATTTGACACCATAATGTTTCAAAGTTCACTGGTTATACTTCCATGGTAAAATTCAGCTGACTACCTTTTTATCACACTTTGCAGTAGCCAGTAACATCATTAGTAGTTTCTTTTACCAGTATTCATGAGCACATGCTTCATGCTGCAAGAACATTTTTCCTAATACTTTTTTTTTCAGAAGTGGGTTCAGCATTCACACTTTTTGCAAGCATCCTTTCAGTAATTTATTATGCACTTTTTTGTAAACAATCTTTCAGCAATTACATATCACTTTGTTAGAACAGCCAATGAAATTGGTTGTTCTAATAAATGCTCCATGCAATTTTTATCACTCTTAGAGACCAGCTTCTGTTTTTGGCTGTCTGTTTGTGTATGGCAAAGAGAAGCCTATGACTCTATTCAGCAATCAATCAACAATTCAGTCAACAATGTTTATTTGGGAGTGTTGCTCCATTTACTCATTTCAATACATACACTTGAGGTTTGAAATATTCAGGGATGCAGGACCCCAAATTTGCAAGCTCATTACTCCCACATGTTGCATTAGGAGAAACCATGTGTGTTAATATGTTCATCCTACATTGCCAGCACTGTAATCATAGAAGGGGAGTGCATAAGTTGGAAAAGGTCTTTTTTGTCAGAGTGACACTGTCATATTAGGATTCAGAGACAGAGGTATCCTCAAAGAGCAATGGAGGATGGAAAGGGAGGTCAGAAAGTCATAGGAAACATCATGGGTAGATGGCCCTTTGAAATAGTATTTTTAAAAAGATGGTAATTCCCAAATCTGTTAAAGTAGTATTGCAAAATAGCCCAGTTTACAACCACAACCAGTATGCATAACAGTGTTATTTTGAACAGAAGATGAACAGAAACAATTTCATTTGCCTTAAATTTGGTAACCCTTGCAATTAACTGAATTCAAGCATATGTTTAAAACTGTATTGAACCTGTATCACAACAAGAGTATTTTGATGGTAATAACTGTATGCAATAAAGTCATTTCAAATGTCCTGCTATACATGGAAAAGTCACTGTAAATTTCCTGCTCTTTACTTTATTTGGAAAAAGATAATTGAGGGGGATACGTGAACACTGAGTGCCATGTTGTAGGGCTGATACACACTGCAGTGGTGTTACATGAACATTTAATGCCATGTAGTAGGGTTGGTACACACTGTAATGGTGTTACATGAACATCAAACACCATGTAGTAGGGTTGGTACACACTACAATGGTGTTACATGAACATTGAGTGCCTTAAAGTAGGGCTAGTACACATACAGTAATGGTGTTACATGAGCACTGAGTGCCATGTGGTAGGACTGTTACATGCTGCAATGGTGTTACATGAACACCGAGTGCCATGTAGTAGGGCTGTTACACACTGCAAAGATGTACCAGTGCCCTTAGAGATTCACAAATAGTAGACCAACTGCACCAGGGCTGGTACCAAGTTACTAAGTTGTAGGATCAGAACTGCATGCCTAGTGTTACTGTAGTGTAGCTCATCACACTCACTAATCAGAACTGCATACCTACAGTCCAAAAGGAGAGATGATGAAATTGGCAAGAAAGTGAGGGTAGTATTGCTGGAACTGAATTCTTCTTTAAGTCTCAGTGAGTACTTTCACATGCTGGACCATGTTTTCACAAAATCTCACCAAGACAACGCTGATATATAGACTTTATTTTACATCAGACAGCTTATGTATCCAGGCTTCACAAAAATTAAAAATTATACAATGCTATAACAAAGTTGCTAAATTTCCAGCACATACCCCTTTCAGAACCCATCATTGTATACCACTTAAAAGCCTTAATTAGTTAGAACAGCCACAGCAACTAACATATACACAAGTTCTTATCACCTATAAAATTATCCAGCATCTATCTGCCTGTCCAGCACTAAAAAAAATATTGTATACAACTATGTTTCCAGTCAGTCATTTTGATACAGTGACCAAAAACTCCTGTCTGTCTATAGACCTAACAAATCTGCTGAGCATTGTCTGTACTCATACAAGGTTGCTAAGGCTTGGAGCTCCTTGCCTGTAGCCATCAGGTCTATACCCTCCTTCCCATCTTTCAAAACCACTCTGAAAGACTTCCTAGCTAAAATCTGGCTCTGTTCTTACTCAAAACTAGGATAAACTATATCCCTAAATGTAAACAAGTACATTTTCATTCCTTATATTTCCTTACTATTCCTTTTTCACTTACTTCCTTACTACTATTTAATTATCTTCCCTGACTTTCTCTCTAAATATACCATAAGCCTGTTTTTCTCTCACTTCATATTGCAAGTCCTAGTTACATTAAACTAACTTACCTTTAATTTCTCTACAAACTGTCTGACATTTCTCTAAATATTAAATGATTCTTGCATTGATTCATAACCAATTTTTTTATATTATTTCTAACTTGTTACAACTATTTAATCTGCAGATGTTTTTGTTTTATTTTTGAAGATTGTAAAATTATTGGTTTTAAAATGTTTTGTAATAATTTGGAGCTTTTCTCCCTGGGCTTCAGCTGAAAATGGGCTTCTACCCATTCGGACTTTCCCGATAATCACATTTCAATAAAAAATAAATATATATATATCATCGAGAGAGTTATGTTAAAAAAATAAAAAATACAGCCAGGTGCACAAGTCCAAGGATAAAATTATGCCCAATCCCAGTATACGCACTGGTGCCAGGAATGTACAAAATGGCAGTGTAGAATCCTCAAGACACTGAAACATTTCTAAACTGGGGTTAGGCCAGTCTCAGGGGGAGGATGGACCTCTGTTGTAGAAGGAAGTAGTGGTCCACAAAAAAACACAAAAACTGAGAGGCCAAAAAAGAGACATAAAGATGACAGTGTGGACTACTGAGGCTAAGAAAGATGTTATGTATTGTTATTATTATGCAAGAAGTCCAGAACTTTCAGAGAAAATATTCAGAAAGATTAAGAGAGAAAGAAAATACTTGCTCAAGAAAAACTGCAAAAGCTTCAAATGCAAATTTGTGTTCATTAATACAACAGATCCATGGAGAACATTACATAGCAAAGAAACTTTGGGCCACCTGGAAAAAGGAAGTGACAGAGGGAGTGTTCTTCTTTTTTCGGCTGCTCCCATTAGGGGTCACCACAGTGGATCAATGTTTCCATTTCTTCCTGTCCTCTGCATCTTGCTCTGTCACACCAACCACCTGCATGTCCTCTCTCACCACATCCATAAAACTTATCTTAGGCCTTCTTCTTTTCCTGTTACCTGGCAGCTTCATCCTTAGCATCTTTTTCCCAATATACTCTGCATCCCTACTCAGCACATACCCAAACTAACGTAATCTTGCCTCTCTGGCTTTGTCTCCAAACCTTCCAACCTTGGCTGACCCTCTAATATACTTATTCCTAATCCTGTCCACCCTCGTCACACCCAGTGCAAATCTTAACATCTTTAACTCTGCCATGTCCAGCTCTGACTCCTGCCTTTTTGTCAATGCCACTGTCTCCAACCCATATAATATAGCTGGTCTCGCTACCCTCTTGTAGACCTTCCCTTTCATTCTTACTGGTACTCGTCTGTCACAAATCACTCCTGACACTCTTCTCCACCCACTCCATCCTGCCTGTACTCTCTTCTTCACCTCTCTTCCACACTCGCCATTACTCTGAACTGTTGAACCCAAGTATTTAAACTCATCCACCTTCGCCACCTCAACTCCCTGCATCCTCACCATTCCTCTATCCTCCCTCTCTTTCACACACACATATTCTGTCTTAGTCCTGCTGACCTTCATTCCTCTTCTCTCTAGAGCATATCTCCACCTCTCCAGGATCTCCTCCACCTGCTCCCTACTCTCACTACAGATCATAATGTCATCTGCAAACATCATAGTCCACGGGGACTCCTGTCTGATCTCGTCTGTCAACCTGTCCATCACCATTGCAAATAAGAAAGGGCTCAGAGCTGATCCTTGATGCAATCCCACCTCCACCTTAAACACATCTGTCACTCCCACCGCAGACCTCACCGCTGTCACACTACCCTCGTACATATCCTGTACCACTCTTACATACTTCTCTGACACTCCCAACTTCCTCATACAATACCATAACTCCTCTCTAGGCACCCTGTCATATGCTTTCTCTAAGTCCACAAAGACACAATGCAACTCATTCTGACCTTCTCTGTACTTCTCCATCAACACTTTCAGAGCAAACATTGCATCTGTAGTGCTCTTTCTGACATGAAACCATACTGCTGATCACTAATCATCACCTCCCTTCTTAACCTAGCTTCCACTACTCTTTCCCATAACTTCATGCTGTGACTGATCAGTTTAATCCCTCTGTAGTTACTACAGCTCTGCACATCACCCTTATTCTTAAAAATCGATACCAAAACACTTTTTCTCCATTCCTCAGGCATCCTCTCACTTTCCAAGATTTCATTAAACAATCTAGTTAAAAACTCCACTGCCATTTCACCTAAACACCTCCATGCTTCCACAAGTATGTTATCTGGACCAACAGCCTTTCCATTCTTCATCCTCTTCATAGCTATCCTTACTTCCTCCTCGCTAATCCACTGCACTTCATGATTCACTATCCGCACATCATCCAACCTTCTCTCCCTCTCATTCTCTTCATTCATCAGCCCCTCAAAGTACTCTTTTCATCTGCTCAACACACTCTCCTCACTTGTGAGTACCTTTCCCTCATTATCCTTTATCAGCTTTACCTGCTGCACATCTTTACTAGCTCGGTCCCTCTGTCTAGCCAATCGGTACAGGTCCTTTTCTTCCTCCTTAGTGTCCAACCTTTCATACAACTCTTCATATGCCTTATCCTTAGCCTTCGCCACCTCTCTCTGCCATGCACCTCATCTCCTTATACTCCTGTCTACTTTCTTCATCTCTCTGACAATCCCACTTCTTCTTCGCCATCCTCTTTCTCTGTATACTCTCCTGTACTTCTTCATTCCACCACCAGGTCTCCTTGTCGTTCTTCCTCTTTCCAGATGTCACACCAAGCACCTTTCTAGCCATCTCTCTTACTAGCTCTGCTGTCGTTACCCAGCTATTCGGTAACTCTTCACTGCCACCCAGTACCTGTCTTAACTCTTCCCTGAACTCCACCTCACAATTACTCTTTTTCAATTTCCACCAGTTGATCCTTGGTGCTGCCCTCACACTCATCCTCCTCTTCTTGATCACCAATGTCATCCTACAAACCACCATCCTATGCTGCCTAACTACACTTTCCCCTGCCACTACTTTACAGTCTCCAATCTCCTTCAGACTGGTCCTTCTACATAAGATATAATCCACCTGCATACATCTTCCTCCACTCTTGTATGTCACCCTATGCTCACCACAGCCATGTCCATCCTTTTCGCAAAATCCACTACCATCTGACATTCTGCATTCCTTTGCTTAACACCATACTGACCCATCACTTCCTCATCCCCTCTGTTCCCTTCACCAACATGCCCATTGAAATCTGCTCCAATCACCAGTCTCTCACCCTTGGGTACAGTCATCACCACTTCATCAAACTCACTCCAAAATGTTTCTTTCTTATCCATCGCACACCCAACTTGTGGAGCATATGCGCTAAAAACATTCATCATTACACCATCAATTTCCAGCTTCATAAACATCACTCTATCCGACACTCTTCTCACCTCCAAAACACTCTTAGCATACTGTTCCTTCAGGATAACCCCTACACCATTTCTACTCCCATGCACTCCATGATAAAACAATTTGAACCCGCCTCCGATACACCTAGCCTTGCTCCCCTTCCATCTGGTCTCTTGCGCACACAATATACCAACCTTCCTTTGGTCCATCATAGCAGCTAACTCTCTCCCTATACCAGTCATACTGCCAACATTCAAAGTTCCGACCCTCACTATTACAGTCCTAGCCTTTACCTGCCTTTGGGCATGCCTTCCCCCTCTTCTCCTACTTCGGCCAACAGTAGCCCAATTTCTGCCAGCACCCTGTTGGCCAACAGTACTGGTTGCGGTCGTTGTTAACCCGGACCTCGACCGATCCGGTATGTGTATCTGTACTGTTGTCCGCATGTATGATTTGGCAAAATTTTATGCCGGATGCCCTTCCTGACGCGACCCTCCCTATTTATCCAGGCTTGGGACCGGCACAAAGAAGTGCATTGGCTTGTGCATCCCCAGTGGCCAGTGACAGAGAGAGTGTGAAAATAAAATGAATAAAACTTAGAGATTGTTAATAGGTATAAAAATGAAACGTGGGCATGGGAAATTAAAAGAGACTTGATATGGTGCAATATTTATGCAAAGCAGACAGCCAAACTAATCAATACAAAAAAGCAGCTCCAAAGATACCTTAAGAGTAATACAGGCAAAGGTACACAAATATGAAAAATTCATAATACAGAACACAAGAAAACAAACAGAACATATAACAATTGATAAGTAAGGTAGAAGTTAAACACATAGAAATTGAAGTTATAGTTTACTGCAATGCTCGTCCGTAATAGTGAACCTGTAAGTCATCCTATAAACTATAGACCAATAGCTTGCCTTCCGACAATGAACAAACTATATACTGGAATTGATGCAGAGTTTATAGTTGTTTAGAAAAAAAAAGCCAAAAAAAGATCAATCATGGCAATAAAACAAAAGGGTAATAAAAGAAAGTCATGTGGAACAAAAGATCATTTGTTGTTAAAACAAAGCCCTAAAAGTGAATTGTGAAAAGGGAAAAAATCTAAGTATAACATGAATAGATTACAAAAAAATTTGACATCTTCACACATTCATGGATAAAAGAATGCTTACAAATGTACAAGACACTCCCTATATTGCGCAGTTATATTACAGTGACCATGAAACAGTGGCAAACCACTTTGCAGCTGAGGCAAGACATAGGAATAAAAAGTCAAAGGGGATATTCTAGGGGTATTATTTGTCACGGTTGCTGTTTTGTCTTGCCCTTAACCCATTAAGCTGTTTACTTAACAGAGTAAGGCCATGGGTGCAATTTGCCTCACAGAAATCAACCTAGCTTAAAGACTTCCCATCTACTTTTTGTGGATGATTTAAAACTGTATAGTTCATCAGAAAAGAAAACGAAAGCCCAACTGTAAGTGGTTAAAACATTCTCAGATGATATAAGAATGCCATAAATATGGGGAGACCAGTTGGTGTAATGGTTAAGGCCCTCACCTGTCATGCATAGGGTACAATGTTCAATCCCTATAAACGATGTATTGAGTTTGCATGTTCTCCCTGTGTCTCTGTGGGGTTCCTCTCACCCTTCAAAAACATGCTGTTTCCACCTTTAACTCACCCAAGAATGGAGTTGTGAGGAACAGCACACACTCTAGATTGTGTCCTATAGAGGGAAGACTTGCATAGACCAACAATGTTGAACATCTGCTCTGGTGCACAATATCCTCAAGATAAGAGAATGTGGATCACAGACTGCATGCAGTGACAGGGTTAGCCGCTTGACTGTGTAGAATATGGCTCAAGGTAATTTGGTCATGGTGATTAATGTTGCCAAATAGGCATGGGTATTTGTCTGTGATGTGTGTCCCTGTCAATAAGCTACTGGCCAGCTAGTGTCCAATTACCCATCTTGGGATACCAGGGAAAGCTCTATTGAGTGAAAGCTGAATGTAAAAACCAATCAACCTGTCAAACATAAACTAAGAACTGCAACACTCACTCTAGGTTCACTGACAGGAAGTGGCTTGGACATGGATGCCATGTTGCTAAGGAGGAGGCTGGACATCTTATGTATCCAGCAGACACAGTGGAAGGGTAGTGCAGCAAAGCCACTTGGCTTGGGATCCGGAGTCCACTACTCAGGAGGACTGACTAGAAATGGTGTGGGAATTGTGGTGAGAGACAGGCTTCAGAAGACAGTAAGAAGCATGAGGATTAGTGCAATCCTCAGCAGGGTAGTCATAATGAGGAAAAGAGTGCATCCAGACATCAGTTGTAGGATCTATGAGTTAAAGAAGGACAACATGCACTGACATTGATAACGGGTGACCTGAATGCACATACTGGGACTGTCAGAACAGAATATGAGGATTGCCAAGGTCCACATGTGAGGGCAACAGGAATAAAGAAGGAGAGGCCATTCTAGACTTCTTTCTTGTAAATGACTTGATGGTGAATGTGATGATATGAGGTATTGCCATATATGTCAGGGGGAATAGGGCAGTGCATGTGTAACATATGCCAGCATAGTTAGCTGGAATTTTGAAAATAATTTTGTGTCATTTGACTACCACATTGACTTGTACAGATGCTTGTGTTAAAAAGTACATCAACAGTGTTTTTATACGTGATTAAACATATATGTTTAAACAAAGAATTCTGGAAGGGAAGAGTAGAAGTTTTTGAAATTTTTCTATAACTTTCAAATACTGCAACAGATCTTAGCAAAGCTCTGAATGTGTATTGTACCAGAGTCAGGTGATCAAATATGATGTCATTCTATAATCAGCACTGAGAGTATGGAACTCTCACAGCAGCTTGTTTGATTTTGTTTTCTTTGGAACCTGGTATAAAAATCTATAACAGTCAGTTATTTAGTTCAGTTGAGTTAATTATTGCTCAGTTCAGTTAGTTAGAAGCTCATCACCTTGCCTTGTGGAAGTAAGCATCTCAGCATCCTATTTTGCCTTGCTGTATTACTTTAGCTAGGGAGGAGTTATTCTTTAGACAGTCAGGAAATAAGTTGAGATTAGTTAAGTAGTGTTTTCTGCATCTGTTTGAATCTGTCCAACTGTGTTATTTTTCACCTGTAATTGAAACTTTGGTGTTTATTGCACTTAGATATTTAGTATTTTCATGTTTTCTGTTTTATTAATTATTATTAATAAAAGATAATAATTAATATATGATATATACAATAATATATAATCTAATTAATTATTGCTCAGTTCAGTTAGAAGCTCATACATTCTATATATTCTATATATTGTAATATTCTATATATCTAAATTATCATATAGTATTACAACCTATGTGTTAAATAACACTAGAAATACATCCTTGTTTGCTGTTCTTCTATACTCTTACCTATTGATCTTTAGTGTTTTTCTTTCTTAGGTTTTTGTGAGACCTTAGTATCTCTTATCATAAATTACTAGGTGTATCTAATTTTGTAATATGTTATAAAGATTTGTACTACATTTCTAATACAAATGTATTATTCTTATTTATCTATTCTTAGATAAATTTTTTCTTTTTCCTACTGAAATATAAAATATATAATCTTAGGCTTGTACTATAATTGTTAAAACTTCTTATGTACCAAATTATACTGTTACTGTCTTTGTCTTGACCTTTTATGTTGTTGTAATTTGTGGAGCGTTTCTCCCCGGGCCTCCACTGAAAATGGACATATATCCAGCTGGACTAGCCCAGTCAACAAATGTAAAATAAAAATAAATAAAATAAATATTAAATATTTTTATACCATTCATTGTGGCTGATCTTTTAGAGAATAATTTTAATATCTTGTGAGTATCTGTGCTTTTGTTACACTCTACCATTTATGTTAATATTGATTTTACTCAGTATAATTGGATACCCTTCTAAGAGCCTGAGAGTGGTTGACCGGTGGCAGTACAATTACCTTTTAGTCTGGGCAGAAGGGGTAGAGTTAGTAAATCTGTACCAGCCTTTCCCAGGAGTGAGTGAGTGAGTGTGTGTGTGTGTGTGTGTGTGTGTGTGTGTGTGTGTGTGTGTGTGCGTGCGTGCGTGCGTGCGTGTGTGTGTGTGTGTGTGTGTGTGTGTGTGTGTGTGAAAATCAAATACCCAGGTGTGGGTACTTGGAACTGGGACACAGTACTCCAAAGTGAGTCTTGTTTGGGATCTGGAGAGACAGAAAATCTATTCCCAGGTCTGAAGCATGTTCCCTGTGTGCTCTTGGAGGAAATTGTGCTTGATGCAGAGAGCTGCATCTGTAAATATGGTCTAAATCCATTCCTGGTTTTAGTGACCATCTCTCACCAGTGTCAATGTTCAAGATTGTGGTTTCTTGATTACTGGCCCTGGCTAAAGGGAGGCTGTCACAGTGAATACCATAGGCTTCAGTAAGAGAGGCAGTCAAAAAATTACATACAAGAATGGCCAATGTGCAACTCAGATAGGCTTCTTCCTAGTAAGGAAAGGGCAAGTGGGTAGACTCAGTGATTGCAAAGTATTTCACAGTGAAACAGTCAGCCCACAGCATAAACCACTAGTTGCCACAATTAGCTGCACACAGTGGCCAGAATAGACTCTAACGTCAACAAGAGACACGCATTAAGACCTGGAAGTTAAGTGGAGAGAAAACACAACAGTTCAAAGCATTACTGAGGGTGCTAGTACTACAGGAAGAAGAGAAAATAGGTGCAGTCGAAGAAGAATGGCAATACCTTAAAGCAGTATATGTGAAGATTACAGAACAGATATGCTGCCAAGCCAGGTATGGAAACAAGGCACATAAGAAAAGCTGAGTGTGCAATCCAGAAGTCCAGGAATTCATTAAAAGAAAAAAGGAGCACAGGAAAAAGTAGGAGATGGAAAAGACAGACCAGAATAGGAAGGAATGCAGATTAGCTAACAAAAAGGCCATGAGAGGAGTTGCAATAGCAAAGAACAAGGCATCAGAGGCACACACATGACCAGCCTCTGGAAAGTGACTCAGTAGATGGCACAAACAAACTATATCAGATTGCAAGGCAAATACAGAAAGATAAAGAATATAGTCAAACACCCTTCACAATGAATGGATTGCCAGCAACAACCTGGTCATCAGCTCACAGAACATCAGAGACAGATAGGAGTATTTCCAACAGCTTCTGAGCAGAGAGAACTCCACAGAAGCTGAACTGCCCCAGACACAGCCTACAATCAAAGAAGAGGAGGAGCCCACCGTAGAAGAAGTAAGAAAAACATTAAGGAAAATCAAGTCAGGGAAAGCATCAGACTGAAATGAGGTCACAGCAAATATGATAAAGATGTTCGGTGAGATAAGGGATAAATGATTCCTGAGGGTACTTGTAGCAGTGTTGAGAGAAAGCTCTACCTCAGATGAATGGACAATAAGCATAATAGTCCCAGTGTTCAAGAACAAAGGGGATATTCACAACTGTTGGCAGTACAGAGGTATAGAACTCCTATCACACTGCATGAAAGTTCTGGAGAGGATGACTGACAAATGAATACACAGAGCAGTAGAAAGTAAGATGGTAGATGAGCAGTTTGGATTCAGATCAGGATGCAGCACAACTTACCCAATATTTACAGTGAAACAGATAGTTGAGAAGAAACTAGAGATGAGGAAAGAGTCCAGGTGGGCATTCCTAGACTTGGACAAAGCCTCCTGTTCCTGGTGGTTTTGTACATATGACAAGGTCCCAAGAAAGCTGATTTGGGCAGTTCTGTTGTGGTTCATAATACTAGAAACATTGATAGAATTAGTGCAAGCTATTTACAAAGAGCCAGTGACTCAAGTATATCCAGTGATCAGTCTGACAGAGTGGTTCCCAGTGGGACTGAGTGTGCACAAGGATTCAGCTCTGAGTCCACTACTGTTCATAATAGTAATGAACTACATTAGCAAACAGGTTGGAGGGGAGAGATCAGCAAAGCTGCTATGTGCAGAAGATGTGACATTACAGGTAGACTCAGCAGGAACTGCAGCAAATGATAGGGACTGGAATACAAAACTGAAAGCACATAGGATGAAACTGAGTGCAGATAAGACAGCTGTGATGGCTGCAAATGAGGGAAATCAGAAGAAGCCGAGAATTGAAGTAGAATGCAAAATGGAGGAAACATTGACAGCTTCATGTATCTGGGAGGGGTGGTTGAGGAGAAGGAAAGTCTAAATGAGGAGGTCAAAGCTAGAATCAGAGGGTCTGCAGACAAATGGCAGAGAGTGTCAGTGTAGTGTATGAGCAAAGAATGCCAAAGCAGCTGAAAAGTAAGGTGTATAAAACAGTGGCATGACCAGTACTGTTGCATGGTATGGAAACCTGGGCAGTAAAGATAGAGCAACTGAAGAAGCTAGAAGTGATGGAGATGAAGTGCATGAGATGGGTGGTAAGATTCACACTGTGGGACAAAGAAAAGAGGATACAAAATCAGAAGCCAAAGTAGATCTAATTGCAGAAAAGGTTAAAAAGAACATATTATGGTAGTTCAGGCACATATGTAGAAAAGCAGAAGACAATCTGAGGAAGAAGATTTGGGACAGACAGGAAGAAGCAAGAGGGAACAAGGGCTTCCAGCAAATAAATGGATGGATTGTGTGGTGAAGACCTGCAACAGTCAGGCATGAGTGTCAAAGAACATAGGAGAGTGGCATTGAGTAGAGAGAGATGAAGACAGTTGACTCAACACCCCAACCTCATGTGGAAATGTGAAAAAAGGGGGTTGATGATGGTGATGATACGAATGTCATTTGGTCTTAATAAGTGTGCCAATGCAATGTTTAAATCAGGGAAGTTGCAGTTTCAAGAAAATATTAATATGGGAGAAAATGGGATATAAAGGAACTCAAGCAGGAGGGAGTGTACAAATATTTGGGAAATGATGATGGATTGGCAATAAAACATGAACAAATGTAAGTAAAACTGAATTAGGAATACTGCAGAAGACTAAAACTAATACTGAAAATAGCCCTGACATCTAGGAATCAAGTCCAAGCTATAAACCAATTTGTTCTTCCTGTTGTAACTTACTGTTTTGGTGTGACTGACTGGCCCCAAAAGGTATTGGATCAGTTGGACAGGAAAACAAGAAAAATGCATCATGCTTATCAAATGATATATAAAAATTAGTGCATCATAAAGTTATATATTCCTTGCTTTGAAGAAGATATGAGCCGCCACAAAAATAATTATATGTGTAGATCTGCAGTTTTCGGACTGCATACATATCTGCTGACCTCATCAGATCCAAACACAGTGAAAGTTTTCAAACACGAGGAAAATAAATCCAAGATTACCTCTCTGCTTAGTTTAGCAAAAGCATTTATTGTCAAGCAAGAATGGAAATCAGACCATTAGCAGACAAAAATCAGGCAGCAATAGAATGTGCCAATAAATAAATAAATCAAACAAAGAATATAAGGGAAGGATCAGATGAAAAGGAAACAAATGTGGAAAAGCCAAGAATTTAGTGGCAGGTATAGAGATCTCCTGGAACAACCTCATGTTGATCAGGATTTGACACAGGAATGATTAGGAAGAGGTAAATTGAATCAAAAGATGAACGGTTAATGGTGCCAGTCCAGGACAGTGGACTGCATACATATTGAAGATATAGGAGAAACAGACAACTGTAGGTACTGCAAAAAAGAATTGGAAACAGTTGCATATCTTTTTGTTGAATGTAATACACTCATGGCAGAGGGCTTGTGCACTAAAAGGCACAATAATGAGGCAAGACTGTTGCATTAGTGATTGTGCAAACACCACAATATAGATGCAGCTGAGAATCACTGGAAATATGAACCACAAAGCATTATAGAGAATGATGAAGTGCACATCACCCTTCACCAACAGTTCAAAAATAGATGCTAGAAAAACACATATAGTAGTCCATGAAAAAAACAAAGTAGCATTGATCATTGACACTGCTACACCTAGTAATTACAGTGTCTTAAGAAAAAAGTAAAATCAAAGTCATGAAATATCAGGATATGCAGGCAGAAATAAGAGCAATGTGGAAGAAAGATACCCAGACAGTTCCAACTGTAGTCGGAGAAATGGGTCTCATAAAAAAGAATCTGCAGTTGTACTTAGATGTGCTACCAATACAAGTAACTCCATATGAATTGCAGACGGAGTCAGCTCTGGGTACACTGCAGGTGTTGCAAAGTGCAATTTTGGCTAACAGCATAAATTTAAATAATACTAATTTCATGAACTTTAATTATACCCTGACTTAGGAATGGGGTCCTTTCCCATCATGGTATTGGAAACCCAAAAGACTTGGAGAAATTAAACCATGGCTTACCATAGTGTACCTGCCTACACACAATCTGAGCTTTCACACCATGACATCCTCTCATTCCCATATTATGGCCGTTACTGTTACTCTACTGTCATGCCTAATGAAGACATTGCTGTTTGGCATGACAGCGGGTCACACTACAGTGAGGAACAGGTACTTAGTAATGTATATCAGGCACATCATTCCTTACTAAGTAGCTGTTCCCTGTTGAGTTATATAGCACTGTCATGCTACACAGTCTGTAGCACTGCTGTATATAGTACATCACTGTGCACTAAACACACCTTTCTGCCATTCATGGAACTTGCCATTCTTCAGTATGTGGCCTGTTTCCAAATCTCACTAGTAATGAGATGTGATGTACTAAACATCATGTACAAAATGCATTCTTGCAACTGCATCTAAGGGAGTATGATAATGTCTCATATTGTAACCAGCTTATTGTGTGTTCAAGACATGGCTGCCATGAAATTCACTTCGATAGCAAAGCCTGAGAGCTGAATCTTGGCAGCCATGTCAAGAGCACGTAATAAAGGGTCATGATTGGTGGTGACCTGGCAGCCATGTCAAGAGCACGTAATAAAGGGTCATGATTGGTGGTGACCTGGCAGCCATGTCAAGAGCACGTAATAAAGGGTCATGATTGGTGGTGACCCAGTCATAATTCTTTAAAGTGCTTTATCTTCTCTATGCACTACCAATTACAGAGAAGAAAAGTAGGAGGGCAATTTTTTTTTTTATACATTTGTTAACTGGGGAAGCCCACTAGGCAAACGTTTCCTTTTTCAGGGGCACTTTGGGAGCCCTGTCAGGCAAAGTGACTTGCTCAGTCATACAGCAAGCAAATAGAGGACAGAGGAATGAAACACTGTACCACTGACTACAAGAATCTCTTCATGAATAGCTCAAAGCCTTAACACTAGAAAGGTGTTTAATAATATTTCCCATTTTTGGAGTGTAATTATGGCTCTGCATGTCCTACACATTGTTTATGTATAAGTAAATCCAGCTAAAAGGAACAAGAAAAAATCAATTTATTTATAAGTGAACTGGTCCTTCTTGGACACTTTCAAGCCATAACCTAATTCCAAAGGACAAGGACAAATCTAAATTATATGTAACATTTAGAGAATCCCATAAACCAGCATATTTTCAAAAGTAGGAAGAAACCAGACTATTCAGAAAAAAATACATGAGGAGGACATGCAGACATTATACAGAGAGTGAACAGAGGTCAAGACTGAATCCTAGACTCTAAAGCTATGAGGAAAAACCTTAACGAATGAGCCACTTTGCTGTAATAAACCATATCATGCCTTTTCAGAAATTAACTGAAACAGTTAAGGAGCACATTGTACCCCTACTATAAAGTTGTACTAATGAAGACAGCAGAGTTCCTTTTAACCAGAGTGGGAGGTTTACTATGCAATCATAATAGTGTGTGTCACATAACAACATGGCATTGTTTACTTATATTTATTCATTTCAAAAGCTACCCCTTTCAAAAAAAAACAAAAAAAAAAAACCCATAAAGAATAGAACTTAGTGAGTAATCTGTCTAGCAAAAAGTGTAATTTTCAACTTCATCTGCAGTTAACCATCAGAGTAATCAAATATTCAGGTATTTAGTCAGATTTTCCACTGTTGTTACTTTGTTGCTAAGGTACAAAGACTGAGAGTAATGGGTCAGAATAGTCCAAGGAGAAGTGTTTTAGGGCAGAGAAAAATTCAGAACAGAGATAAAATAATGAAAAGCATTCCGTCATATCGGTGGTCTAATACCAAGGGTCTTTTAGCAAGCATAAAATCTGCAGTGCCGTTAATTTCACTGTATGATGCCCTGTATTATGTGGGTTACTTTTATTAGTGTACTTTGGAGATGTGTCATTTCAATCCCCACTTTCTCCTGATGTCTCACCTTAAACTGTTGCTTTCTATCCAGCATGCACATTTTCTCGGTATTCATTGTCAAACATCCGGAAAATAGAGGGAACAAAGAGGAGCTGAATACAAAAAAAAAAAAAAAAAACTAAGAAATGCTGACATAATTCACGATAGGTGTATTAAACCATGTTTTGTTTCCAACCAAGCCTTATTGGTGAACCAAAATTGTGCTGAATTTAAAAAATTTGAGATGGTCGCTGTACGCTAATTTACTTCCTATATAATATTGAGAGTTGCGATGGTGGTGCTGCAGTAGCGTTGTCACCTCACAGTAAGACGCTGTCAGGTTTGATTCTCAGCTAGAGCGTCTTCTGTGTGGAGACATGCATAAATGGGCATACCTTCGATGAAGGTTGTGTGTCAGAGCTGGTAACTCGGCATGTAAAAATCAACTACCAATCATTAGCGGACCAGAGTTCTGCTGTGGCGACCCCTAACCAGGAAAAGCTAAAAGACGCAAACATAGTATTGAGACTTGTAGCTACTAAGTTAACTATGAAATACAGATAAACAACAAATAATCTATATTTTTCACTGCTTTAATACTAGTGGCACCATTACTATTATTTTCTATACTTCGGAGGTTACCAGCTTTATTTTATATATATATACTTTTACTGAATAAATACTGTTTTACATGCTATAGCATGTCTGATGGTCTTTCAACTAATCTTTTTGAGTAAGAAGCTGACAAACTTTTTAAAATGTTAAGTAGGCACTTATTTAAACTTTATTGGTGAAGTTAATTAATTAATTAATGGCTGGATTATAAAAAGCTATGTTAGCATTGAAGAGAACCTCCACTGTCTTGCATCACTACCCCAGATCTACCCTTGTATGATGTCATAATAAGGGAAACACACATTCCTAACACCTAAGGCTACACTGGAATTGCCACAGCTCTCTGTGAATGATACACCATCGACAAGTAATAAGCGTAAGAAACATTCTATGTTAGTGAATCTCCTTACGTATTCTTGGCATAAGCTATAGGGGGCTGATCTCACTGCTTTGCCCCTAACGAGTAGCTGATCGCACTGCTTATTCCCTGATGGATGGCTAATCACACTGTTTGCCCCAATGGATGGCTGATCTCACTACTTTGTCCCTGATTGATGGCTGATCTCACTGGTTATTCCCTAATGAATGGATGATTTCACTGCTTGGACCCTAATAGGTGACTGATCTCACTGCTTAGCCCCTGGCAAATGTCTATCCTCATGGTTAACTCCTGATAGATGACTGATTTCACTGCTTAACCCCGACATATGGCTGATCTCACTGCTTAGCCCTTAATGGGTGGCTGATCTCACTGTTTAGCTCCTGATTGATGACTAATCTCACTGCTTAACCCCTAATGGGTGGCTGATCTCACTGCTTAGCCCCTAATGGGTGGCTGATCTCACTGCTTAGCCCTTAATGGGTGGCTGATCTTGCTGTTTAGCTCTTAACTGATGGCTAATTTTACTGCTTAGCCTCTGATGGATGGCTGATCTCACTTCTTATCTCCTGATGAGTGGCTAATCTCACTGCTTAGCCCTTAATGGTTGGCTGACCTCACTGTTTAAGTCCTGATTGATGGCTAATCTCACTGCTTAGCACCTGATGGATGGCTGATCTCACTTCTTAGCCCCTGACGAATGTCTATTCTCATGGTATAACTCCTGGTAGATTACTGATTTCACTGCTTTACCCTGACAGATAACTGATCTCACTGCTTAGCCCCCTAATTTATGGGTAATGTCACTCCTTAGCCCCTAGTGGGTGGCTGATCTCACTGCTTAGCCCCTAATGGGTAGCTAATCTCACTGCTTAGCCCCTGATGGCTGGTTGATCTTACTGCAACAAGCTCTCGCAAGTACGGCAGGTGCAAATGGCCAAAACACCAACTAGATTCAGCAAAATAGCCAGCACCAAAGTGTTAAAAACACACTTTAATTAATAAATAAATTGTAGCTCCAACTATTCCATTTAATTCAGTTCCATTTTATTCATACCAGTTTTGGCATCGTTGCCTTCCTCAGTGAACAAACCATACGAACAAAAGTCACAAGTATGACAAGCATATGTATAACTACACCCAAGTACACATAAAAATTAATTTAAGCATAAGGTCTTATGAACACAGCTTTTCGTCTCCAATACAAAAACTCACTGGGACCTCTTTAGAACTAAAAGAACACCACATTAAACAGTGTTATATAAACTATTAACATATAACAGGATCAAACAATTAAGAAAGCTGTGTTTATAACAACTTATGCTTAAATGGATTTTTATGCATATTTTGGTGCAATAAATACTTTAATTAGAATGTGAATTGTTCTGTGGTCATTTCTCCTTTTCTAGTTAGTGTGCTTTGTTTGTTTGTGAAGTTTTGCAGTACACCTCTGCCTCAGTCTTTTGTATTCTTAGTAGTAATCACTGTTACTTATGGTGGTAATGTCTAACTCTGCATAGCTTCTTACTAATAATCACAATTACTTATAGTGGTAATGTCTCATTCTCCATAGCGTCTTAATAGTGATCACTGTTACTTATGATGGTAATGTCTTACTGTGTATAGTTTCTTAGTAAAACTCACTATTACTTATCGTGGTAATGTCTTACTTTGCTTAACTTCTTAGTAATAATTATTATTATTTATGGTCGTGATGCGTTACTCTGCATCACTTCACTGCAATAATCAATGTTATTAGTGATAGTAATGTATTATTCCTCATAGCTTCTGATTGATAATTATTATTTATGGTGGCAATGTCTTATTCTGCATAACTTCCTAGTAATAATCAATGTTAATTATAATAGTAATGGCTTAGTCTGCATAGCTTCTTTGTAATAATCAATGTTACTTATGGTGGTTGTTTTACTCTGCATAGCTTCTTAGTAAAAATCACTGATACTTATGGTGGTACTGCCTTATTTTGCTTAACTTCTTAGTAATTATTATTATTACTTATGGTGGCGATGTTTTACTCTGCATCACTTCATTGTAATAATCAATGTTACTAGTGACTGTAATGTATTATATTTTATGATTAATAATTATTATTACTAATGGTGGTAATGTCTTAGTCTGCATAGCTTCCTTGTAATAATTAGTGTTACTTATGGTGGTAATGTCTTACTCTATAGAGTTTCTAAGTAATAATCAATGTTACTTATAATGATAACAATGTCTTACTCTGCATAGCCTGTTTGCAATATTCACTGTTACTTAGGATGGCTATCTCTTACTCTGCATAGCTTCTTTGTAATAATCAGTGTTACTTATGGCAGTAATGCCTTAATCTACAGGGTTTTTTACTAATAATGAATGTTACTTATGATGACAATTTGCATAGCTTCTTAGTAATAATCACTGTTACTTATGATGGTTCAGTCTTACCCTGCAAAGATTCTTTGCAATAATCAGTTATACTTATGTTAGTAATGTATTACTCTATAGGGTTTCTTACTAATAATCAATGTTACTTATGATGATGTCTTACTCTGCATAGCTTCTTTGTAATAATTAATGTAACATATGGTGGCACTGTCTTACTCTACAGAGTTCCTAAGTAATAATCAGTGTTACTTATAATAATAATGTCTAACGCTGTATAGCTTCTTTGTCATAATCACTGTTACTTATGATGTTAGTATATTTGCAGAGTTTTTTGGAAATAATTGTTGTTACTTATGATGGTAATGTTTCCATGCGATGTTATAATTTTACTTACTGACATCCAGAGATTTTTGTTAATTAATTTGTCTATCCTGTATATTTTACAGTCTGTGGTCATACTTTATAGTAGAAAATTGTGGTATGTTCTCACTTATACATATACTAACACCAGTTTGGAGTCAGTTTGTTTGCAGAAATTCCCAAATTATGCTGAATAAAGGAGATGTAGAATTCTGTTGAATGAAGAAATAGTGCTGGCTGTCATGGTGTAACAAACAGCATTTGTCATTGCAGTACCCACTTCACTAATTCCTTTGATACAAAGTAACAAGGTACAGCATGGTAAAGGAGCTTAGAATGCAGACTAGATGAATATGTCCTTGCCTGTACCCATATGCAGTCCACACCAGCAGTACCCACTTCACTAATTCCTTTGATACAAAGTACAGCATGGTAAAGGAGCTTAGAATGCAGACTAGATGAATATGTCCTTGCCTGTACCCATATGCAGTCCACACCAGAGGTTATAACCCCAGTCTCCACAATGTATGGTGGGGCTGTAATTCTTACTATTAAGCACCATTAACATGTCTGTTAACCATATTTCTGAAGTGCAAAATAGGTGAATAGAAACCCTATTACTTGTTTAGTTTATGTATAAAATGTGTAGGTATAAACCCTATTACTTAGGTTCATAGGTGTTTACTAGGTTAACAACCACAAGGGCCTTTTTAAGCCAAACCAAGCATCCCAAATCTCTAACAAGTTCTGGTACCCTTGTTAAGTGTAAGCTGGGGCTTGGGAGATGAAACATTTACAGCTGCCTGTGTCCATTAGAGACAGGCGCCAAGCCAGGGATGAATTTCCTGTTCCCCATCCACTTATCCAAGTTACACTTGAATTAGGTTAGGGAGGAACTTTGCTTCACATGGATGGGAAGCCTGTTCCAGAGATGGGGTAGACTCTGGGATACATACCTGTCTCTCTAGCAGGTCCTATTTATATCACAGGCAATGTTTAAGTCTTTAGAATGGGTAATTCTTGTGGTATTTGTTTTGTGGACATGCAAGAGGTCCATCAGAGTGGGGCCTGACAATACCCAGTAGGCCAGGCATAGATCTCTCTTCAACAGCCTATAGGAGACAGGATGCAAGGATAGGGCCTTGAGGTAGTCTGCACAGGACATTTTATTTATGCCCTGTATTCTTATAAAGAGGAACCTCTGTGGACATTCCAATTGTTGGATATGCCTGGTTAACTACATACCAAAGGGGACAATGTACTCAATAATAGGTCTGATGAATACTGAATACAGTGGAACAATGACTTCATTGGACCTAGATGCCATAACTTTGTTTATAAGTTGCACAACATAGAATGATTTCCTCACTACTACAGACACGTGATGACGAAAGGCTAGATTTACTATCTATGTGCGTCCCTAAGTCCCTGACTACTGAGTCAACTCTAAGGGGTGTGTTATCCATATGATAGTTATCAAAGGCAGATGACTTCATGAAGGATACTATTATGCATTTCTTGGCATTTACTTTTAGTCCATGGTTCTGATCTCAGTTGTTTGTCTGTGTCAGCCCTTCTTGGAGAACATTTGTGTCAGTGTGAGATTCAGTGATAGCTCCTAATTTGCAATCATCTGCAAATGTAGTCAGCCAGAGATCATTGACATTGGCCTTGACTTCTGAGAAGTAAATGCCAAAAATGATCGGTCCAAGGACTGATCCCTGAGAGACTCCACTTGTGACTGGCCTCTTTGTAGACGTGGACTCCCCAGTTTTAAATTCTGGAGTCCTGACTGTGAGCCAGCTGGCTACCCATCAGGAGAAATACAGGTTTGCTCCTAACCTCTTGAGTTTGTAAACAATGCCTGAGTGAGGTATTGTGTCAAAGCCTTGGCCAGGTCAAGGTAGGCAGTGTGAGTCATTTTGCCCTGACCCATTGCTTTGGTGACCTTCTCAAAGAAGTCCACCAGGTTGAGTAGGCATGACCTGCCGTTGACAACACCAAATTGGGTTGGGTCCAGTGTCTGAAGGTTTCTTTCCATGGCTTCGCATATGAGACTAGTGAGATTTATGGGTCTGTAGTTTCCAGGATCTGTAGATGTTCTTTCTTTGCACAGAGATATGACTGCTGCTGTTTTCCATTCATGAGGCACAAAGCTTGTTTGGAGGCTGCAGTTAAACAGCAGTTCCACACAGCCTGGTAGATGAAGTTTCATGCTATTTAGAAGGCATCCTGGGATATTGTCTGGGTCCATTGAATCAGTGTTCTTGGCCTTAGAGAGAGAAGTAAGGACCTGTTCCCTTGTGATAGCAGGGAAAGTTATATTTCATGGTATTTCCTGAGGGAAAATTGAGAGGGAGGGAGAGAGGAGTAAAGTTGGAGCTAAATTTGCTGGCTAGTAAGTTTGCTATATCTTCTGGCTCAGTATATGTGGCTCTATTTACAATGAGCTCTGCACACAGTTGTGTATTGCCTTTGAGGTTGTGGACATAGCTAAAGAAAGCTTTGTCGTTGTCCTTGGCCTTAAAGGCCAAATTTACCTCAAATTTGACTTTGGTAGATTTTATTTGTCCTCTGAGTTGTTTGTTTAGTTTGAGAATGCTTTTATCCTACTGGGTGCTGCACCTCCTAATTTTTCCATGACTTTCTTCCTCCTGTTATACAACCTATTGATTTTGTGATTCCACCAGGGTGGCTTGTTTTTTTGAGTTAGTTCTGTAATTCTTCCTGGCAGGTACAATTGCCTCTATGCAGCTATTAACATGCTTGTATAGGGTTTCTGTGAACAGTTCTGCATATGCAGAAGTGTTCTCAGGGTTAATGAGGGCTTGACATTTTGTCAGGTTATCATTTAATAGTAGGACGTTAGCCTTAGAGTAGTTCCTGAATATTCCAGGGTTAGCTAGTGTTCCAGGTTTCATTTTTCTTCAAACAAACATTATTTTGGTATAGAACAGAGGCAGAGTTGTTTAACATATGACCATAACTTGAACTGATATGATGGCTACTACCTACTGCAATTTGCTAGGAATAGATATGATAATGCAGTGAAAACCCTGACAAGTCTGTGTGATGACAACTGTAATTAAACTGTAATTAAAAACTACGCAGAACACAGTAGGATCATATTCACTGGGAACATTGGACAGCAAATAACACAAAAAATCTATCTTACTGTACTTATCCCAGTTAAATCCACACATATCATAGACAGTACAGTATCACTATAATGTTATCATGTTGAGGAAGCAATATAAAGTATCAATAGCTGCAGATGCTGCAATTTCACATTGTACAGTTGAAAAAAGAAAATGAACACAACTTTTTAGCCACATAGCACTATGCTATGGTAATGAGTGCTGTTCTCAGATACCATATTGGGGAGGGAGTTGCTATGCCATTTTGCTTCCTTTTTTCATAATGGGAAAGTAAAATATTGCATTTTAAAATTACTCTGACAACCAACGTTTGCCACTGTACTATTTAGTAAAAAAGATTGGGCACAAATCACGAGCAACTTAATCTTGTTCTGTACTAAAAACGATTATTCTAAGATAACCAATATAAATGGATACTCAAGTGGAGCTGACATTTTGTCTTTCACTTTGTAGTGATGAAGAAGTAACAAAAACCTTAAAAAGATTCCATAAAGGAACATTTACACTGTAGTACTTTTAACGATGAAGTCATGACGTTTTGCTTTGAAATTTATCATGATGTGAAAGGATTCACTATTGCCTGAAATAAAAATTAAATCCAGGGATCCAGTGAAACCAAAAACCTTAAGGAACTATTCTAAGGTTAATCTCTCTCTACTAAGTGACAGCCTGACTAAATTTCAAGCACCCCCAAACCCAGTAAGCACCATAGCATATGCTGAACTACTTACAAAATCTCTGTGCAGCCATACTGAAAGCTGTATAGAGTGAGCTGTGACCACTCATATTAAGAATAAGGCAAACTCAAAAGGCAAGCCCCCTTACTGGAATCAGAATATCAATTGGTTATACAACAAAAGAAAAAAATCTTGGCCAAGCATAGAAGGAACAAAGCCATACATACTAAAAAAAACCCTGACCAATCTAAACATGCAGCTAAAATGTTTAATTAATATTTTAAAGGCTAAATTTTAACCAAAAAAATAGCTTCTCAGGCAAAGGGCAGCCACAGAGATTTGTACACAATGCACAGATCTTATTGTAAATGACATCATCCACACTGAACTGGAGGCCATTTCCAGGTTTAGCTCAAATTTCTCCCCTCACCCCCTCCCGATACTCCAAAGGGAATACCACATACCACAATCTCCCCAACCATTATAGGGAACAGGTCATCACTGCACTTTCCAAGGCAAAAGAAATTACATTGATGGGCCATGATAACATCCCACAATGTTTAATAAATAGCATGAAACATGACCTCTGTGGTCCACTTGAATCATTTTTCAACTGGAGCCAAATGCCAGGTTTTGTGTCCAAGGAATGGAAGATGGATACCGTCATTCCCCTGCACAAAGGAGGTCTAAACACTGATCCTTATAACTACAGCCCCAAACCTCTTATCAGCCTCATATGTAAGGCCATGGAAAAGTCATCATGGGCATGATAAATGAAGACATACAGTAGATAATCTGCAAATACTGCACCTACCACAGTTCAGCTTTACTAAAGGAAGGGCATGCCTATTAAATCTTGTGGACATTTTTGAGAGGGTCACCAAAGCATTGGATGAAGATAAGACTGTGCACACAGCTTACTCCACCTGACCAAGGCTTTTTATACAATACCCCTCTAACGCATTACATACAAGCTCACTAATTTAGGTATAAATCCTTTTGTCACCATCTGGATAGCCAACTAACTCACTATTAGGCACCAGTCGGTCAAAATAGGTGAGAACAACTCCACTGAGAGGCCAGTCACTAACAGAGTCCCTAGGGCTCTGTACTGGGCCCACTGCTTTTTGGAATCTATTTTTCTGAAATGGAAGCACATGCTGAAGGTTTATGGCTAACTATGTTTGCAGATGATTGCAATCTGAGGGTTATCATTGACTCCCCTGCAGACACTAGCATTCTTCAAGAAGGTCTATCTCTGACTAACAAATAGTACCAAAACCATGATCTGAAACTCAATACTAAGAAATGCATGATTGTAGTCTTTGCAAAATCAATCATCCTGGTTAATTATCATGTTGATAACACACCCCAAAAATCGACCCAGTGGTCAGGGATCTGAGTATGCACATAGACAGCGGCCTTTAGTTCGACCACCACATGGCCGCAGTGGTGAGGAAATCCTTTCCTGTTGCTCCACTTATAACTACATGACATCTAGGTCCAAAGAGGTCATTATCCCACTGCACTCTGCTCTTATCAGACCAGTCATAGAGTACAATACTTTCTTCAGTATGTACCTGACCTGGCAAATGCAGCAATTAGAGTGACCTCAAAGGATACTTACAAAAGGAATTCAAAGCATAACAAACCTGTCTTATGCAGGGCACTTTCAAGCCATTTCACTCTATTAAGTCTCCTATACATTGCTGATGGGGTGATCTATGCCTGGCTTACAAGCCATCCCCAAACCCCACATTTATGAATGTCCTGCATATTCATAAGTCATCTAGTACCAGAAATACAAGGTCTAGGGTCCTCGAATTTTGTCTATGACTTAAACAGAACATGCTGGAGAGACAGAAATGTGTCCCAGAGACTGCCTCTCCTATGGAACAAGCTTCCCATCCATGTGAAGCTGAATTCATCTAATACCCAGTTTAAGTGCAACCTAGACCAGTGGACGGGGAATAGCAAATTTACCCCATGCCTGGCACCCATGTCCCTAATGGACAGATTTAGCGTATAAATACCTGGTCCTCAATGTCCTATTTGGATGCAGGACATCATTATTCTTTCAAGAAAACTTGGCAAGGCTTAGGAAAGGCTCCCCCCAGGTCATTAACCTAGTAACTGTCTATGAATCTATGAAAGACATCTGCAGTATTTTAATATGAAATAACTGCAGGAAACAGCATTTGACATTTAACTATTGAATAAAAAGTAAGAAGGGCAGATTTTATTAGTAGATCTATTCTGAACTATTAACTGCTATATTGAGATACCTTATAGTGTATACAGAATGGCATAAAACTGCGTTAAAGGTACTGTGTTAGTATAAAGCTGTGCTTTAATGATTATTTCCTTTTGTCAATTTGTGCAGTAGACAGTGGCAGTAACAATGCTTTGTGCTGTATGTGATACTGTAGATGGATCTTACATTTCTGGTTGCTGGTGCTATGTCTATGTAAATAAACATTGTGGTTTGCGGTGGAAACGGCTATCTGAGTGCTTTTTGGGATATACTGTAGACTGATGTCAGATTTTTTTTACTGACTATAGTTGTGTCATTTTTTTTAGACTTTATTATTTCAAGAAATTAACACATACGGTTTTAAAATCATTGGTATTGTAGCATTGAGTGAAAAACTATAACTGTGTTGTGTTTCCACAGGTTAGTGCATCTGTTCACTATTCCATTGTTATTTATCCTACAAGATATATTTTTGGCCATTGCATTGTAACTGAATTGCACTGTCAGCATTGTTGCAAAATTCATTTTTAATGCTAAAATATTTGTATGCTTTATTTTTAATACATATGTTGCAAGCTCTATTTACAGTTTTATTCATTTGTATACTACCCACCAGAGAAGCTCCACTGGAACAACAAGCTGCATTGCATGCAAGGAAATTGCAAAAAAAAGGATGTTCTGATTATGTAAGTGTGGTTTGCGGTGGAAACGGCTATCTGAGTGCTTTTTGGGATATACTGTAGACTGATGTCAGATTTTTTTTACTGACTATAGTTGTGTCATTTTTTTTAGACTTTATTATTTCAAGAAATTAACACATACGGTTTTAAAATCATTGGTATTGTAGCATTGAGTGAAAAACTATCCCCGGGATTCATGAACCTTGCGCCAGGCGCCAGCATAGCGTCGGTGTTATAACGCCAAATATGGCTGCTGAGCGATTCAGGTATGAATGAATTCCACGTGCACTACCGGCGTGCGCCGGACCGTCCCGCCCGGGCGTAGGTATGCAAAACACACTGTGTGCGGTATTGCAGCATGCAAATGAGGGCAAATAGCCATCCACGAAGTGGCGCAGGCGTAAAGTACGCGGCAATGTAAACCAAAAAAAACGGTTTACATTTACCCAAACATGACCGAGGAGTAACGGAAGGCTGTCAAAGTCAGGTATCATACAGGTGCAATATGCCAATGTGGAAAGGCACCGAGAATGTCCAAAGAAAATATGCACAAAATGTAAAAAATGACATAAATGGCACGTACGTAGAAAGAACAGCAGACCCCCGGGATATGTGCACAGAAGTTGCAAAGCAATGAAATAATATGACAATGTCCTAAAAGAGCAGTATAACACACATCAGCTGCACAGCCACCACACACCATAGTATGTATGTAAAGCTTCAACCCCAGCGCAATGGTTGTCAAGGAGTGGTGGCGGTGTTTGGCGCCGTAACCATGTATTAGTAGTCAATTCCATGCAAATGAGGCAGATAATAGTGAATCGCAAAAACGGGGGCGGTGTAAGGATGGAGCAAAGGGGCGAGCGGTACTACACGGAGGAGTGGCCAACACGAGAAACATGACAACCACAGAGGGGTGTGCCACTGTAGGAGGAAGGATATTGGAGGTCAGCAAATCTGGGCTGTACAATGCACATCACAGCATCAGGACTGGCGTGTGAGGAAATAGATGCGCTGAGAGTACATAATGCGCGCACAGATGCATGTGCACGAGGATGACTAGGTTCCCTAAACCAGTCATGTGACGGCCTCCCCGTCAATAACCACGGATATAGGAAGGTAATGCGGAGAATATGAGGAAATGCGGAAGCAGTGTAAATGGAGCCGTAATGAGCAATCAACACCAATCAATCCAGGAAGGGCAAACGCTGGCAGCTGATAACTCTGCATGCAGACTCCTGCATAATGGGAAAGGGGAGGCATATGAATGCAAAGATAGTAGGGGATGTAGTAGAAATGCAAAGAGCAAAGAACCGAAATAGCACAGCCAAGTACAGAGGTAGCATAACTGCGGCTGCAGATAAAATGCATCATATGCCATGTGCCTGCAGGATGCAGTAATGTAAGATGCAAGGCCAAGGCAATGCAGGCAACTGTAATGTAACACTACAGGCAGTACCGTTGCAGTTGCAACCGTAAAACCACGGAAATAATCCATGGATACGGCTGCACAGACACACCCAATGACATCACTGGGTATACAGCACAACAGTATTAAGTGTGAATGCACACAACACACAGCGCGATTTCCCAAACGCCGCACCGTAGGGTGTAAACAGACAGGGAACTTTTAATATGTATATGCTGGGTGCCGCCGTGGCCGTGATGCATAGGTATGTGGTAGAGACAGACGGAGTTGCGGAGGGTGGTGCCGACAACTACCGTAGGCCTCACAGGAGAAGGAGAGTGTTCAGACCAAGGGTGACCTACCAGGGGCTGCGAGACCTGGAGATAGTAGAGCGCTACAGGGTGGACAGGGACACGTTACAGCAAATAGTGGAGCTGTGCCGGCCGCGCCTGAGAACAAGAGACAACAGAGGGGAGCCCATCCCAGTGGACACAAAGGTATGTGTGAGCTTGCGAATACTGGCTACAGGTACCTTTCAAAGGCCAACCGGGGACATAATGGGCATCTCACAGGCATCAGCATCCAGGGTACTACACCAGTTCCTGGATGCCATGTTACCACATGCCCATGAGCACATAAATTTCCCCACATCTCAGGAGGAGTTGGCTAGCAATATCGCCCGCTTCCACCGTGTGGCACAATACCCGGAGGTCCTGGGTGCGATAGACTGTGCAGCACATAGAAATTAAGTCACCACCGGGAGCAGGGTAGACGCTACATAAACCGCAAGGGATACCCCTCCATCAATTGCCAGGTCGGTGCAATGCGCAGGGCATTATCATGGATGTGTGTGCTGGCAGCCCTGGAAGCTACCACGACTCCCATATCTGGCATGCCTCACAGCTGTATCAGGTATTCGCCAGGGGGGACATCACACAAGGTCACCTTGTGGGGGATGCTGGCTACGCACTGGAGCCGTGGTTGATGACACCCATCAGAAATGCACACACACACATGCAAGAACGCCATAATGAGGCACACGCACAAACAAGAATAATCATAGAGCGTGTGTTCGGCATGTTGAAATCACGGTCCCGGTGCTTGGATACATCCGGTGGAGCCTTGCAGTACTCTCCAGGCACAACTGCCCACATATTCATAGTATGTTGTATGCTACACAATATGATTCTGCGGAAACAGCTGCTGCAGGGACATGATGCCGGAGGGCCACCAAGCCCGCCACAACTGCCAGGGCAAGCACAGGCACAGGGCGTTCAGCGCCATGGACACACTGAGCCAGCCCCAGTAGGTAGACAGAGGCGTACCCAATATGCCTACGCCCTGGCAAAGAGGGAACGATAGCACATACTTTGACAGTGTAGGCCCCATGGACTGACACCTCCTGACCTGCACACACAGTAAAATGGACGCCACACAAACATGTCCGCCCGTAATGTGTACCGTATGTGCGGACGTATGTGTGACTCCAACAAAGGCACCGCCCAAACACTGCACACCCAATAGCCAGCAGAGCATGGAACGCCAACACCTCACCGCGCGCCGGTTCTACAGCACACGGCGTAGCCGTATGCTGCCACTATCGCCGCAAGTCGACCACATATGTACTCATGTGCATACACAGATACGGAAATAGATATCAGTACACATGTCGAAATATATGTACGCATACACAGATATAAAGTACAACAGGGTAATGTGGAACCCAGGGATGCAAGTTCACAGATAAGTAAGACGTGAAATCACCACATAGTAAACATAGTGACCGACAACCCGATCATCCTGGAGGGTGGGCAGAGCAGGTAACGCCAGCCATGGAAATGTCAACCTGCATCAATACATATCCGCGTGTCGGGATGGTCACCAGTCCACGGTACATTAACGGGATATGTGCATGTCATATCCATAGGATATGAGTGCGGAGATACACGCCGCCGCCGGCGATGCGGCCAACGTAGGTATTGTGTTCAACCATCGGTGCGAATGCGGCAAGCATACCAGTGAAGTGTACGACATTATGAGGAACGTACCTCATTTGGGGTGTAAAACAGTTCATGTTCCTCGCAGTTCCTCAAAGTTCCATATTGAAAATGTCTGTCAAACATCCATTGTTAGGAATGTATATAAATGACATCCTGGTAAATAGAATTTAATCATAGTAAGTCATTAAAGGTTCTTCACTGTAAGTAAATCAGCATATTATAATCAACCTATGACCTACTTAGCTGAAGTTGTCACTATGCCATTACTATGTGTTCCACATTATGCCCATTTGTTTCACATTACTAATGTGTGTGTTCCTCACTTTGGAAATAGAAGGTTGAGAGCCATGGCGGCAATATGTGTATGTGTGAGGTGAGGTTGTCGTGTGTTCCGCTGTGTTTGTGTAATGTGTGCCACTGTAAAATGTGTATGTAGATGACATGTCACAGGCGGAGTGTAATAACATGCGTAGGCATACAGTACAGGAACCATAGGCGTATGTACAGCAGTACCCACAAAGTAGTACTGACATCTCCTCAGTGGCTATGCACGTGGCGACGTAAAACGATGCAAAGCAGAAATGTCCCAGAATGTACCACAGGGCCATAGCCAACAGGAGATGCAAAGGACGATGTACAAACCATGACCGTATGTATGGCGCCATAAGGTACACTCAACACGGTCCGTCGGCAACGTTACACAGCATCAGGCATGTACGGCGAAAATACGAATGTGCTATCCCGGCACCGATCGTGAACACTTACGGTCCCGTAAATACCGCTGTGTAACACGACCGTGAAGTAAGCAAGCGGCACACGAATAGGAGGCTACCGGTAGCATACAGGCCGTCCCAAGTATAGGACCACATTCACCGTAACTATCAGCGACAAAATGCCAATGGATAGTAGGCACGGACGAACATCCGCAGATATATAACCCATGTGAAGGAGGAATACGTGCAGGAAGCACACATGCAGGCGATACCGATACCGACAGCACACGACATCAACAAAACAAACATTCCCGGAACAACAGACAGGTAACCTGCAGCCCCCCAAGCAGGGATGGAGCACACACACAAGCATATCCCGTATGTATAAATGCAAGACTCACACCCCGTACCCGTCACCCACATCCGCAGATATACCCCATCGCACATATCAAAAGGATAACAGCTAAAACCGTAGCAAAAACATACAGGCAGTCAATGACAGCGGCATACCCACAACAAGCTCGTGGGAAACACTAGCAGCGGCTGATGCATCCTTGCATCCATTGTGTACAGGAATATAACAGCTATGTTACACATCTGAATGCACAACGCCATCGACAGACGCCGCCAGGACACGGACACCCACATGTCGAACAGAATACCATACCCAACACACACAATCCACGGCTAACACCACAGCGAAATGTACCCGACACCACACATAGCGGATGCAGTCACACAAACATGATACAATACATACCATCCTCACGAAGGTATTGCAAATATCCAACGGCCACACGAGGAAAGAACCATGGCCTAGTGCCGACGTAACGAACGAAAGGAGGGGGATCACCGGTGATATGCGCATAAGTACACACCGAGGAACAGCTATTGGCCTGATTAACCCACATGCCTCAGGTGACGACGAATATAAGGAAGACTCCCTGGATATTCAAACCGTATGTTCATACCGAACAAAGACGGAATACAAAAGGAGTACCAAGCAAATACAGACGAATGCAGAACCAAAGGCCGGAAAGGTATGTCGAACCCACGACATGTACTGTTGTGTAACGCACGATACGTATGACGAATCTGTACAGTATATGAACGGTGTGTGTAGGTAAAGATACCTGTCCATCAGGCAGAGAGAGGTGAAGGTTGGTTATGTAATGCTAAGCCGCGCAGCATACCAACAACTGTGGACAACATGTGCACAGCAGTGGGACAACATGTACACACCCGGGATAACCCCAGGTTAGGCTTGCCACCTTTTCAAATGGCCAAAGTGGGACATTTTCGGGACACACATCAGATGTTACAGGTGGACACATACCCATGGTCAGTACAAAGGGTAGAACTGTACTCTTTTGCCTAAATAAAAGCGTAGTCTTGTAGCAGTTTAGTTGCTTATTGTGTGTCTTGTAACATTTAGGAATTTACATACATAAATAACTATGTTATGCAACTCTTACATAAAAATGGGACATAATTATGTCCTACAATCTCAGGACATTTGCCATTTGTAATATGTTTTGTCAGGACACAACTGCCCAAAGAGGGACTGTCCCTTGCAAAGTGGCACAGGTGGTAACCCTACCCCAGGTCTGCCATAGGGGTTGCAAACACAGAACAATGCCACCACCCACGCTGATGCTGGCAGTGGATATCCAACAATGAAGTGCCACAGCAGGGGATAGGACATGTATGTATAGTGTCACAGCACACATGTGCATGGGCATATACCGTCGATGTCATACGGAATGTGCGCACGACGTGCACGTATCCCATGCAGTAGGGGTGACTATGTCAATTATGTGTAATGCAAAGCTGTCATGATGGATATGTTCAGAAATCATAGACAGTATCACAGGCATAGCATGCATGATGGAGGGATGGCCTAATGTTATGTACATACACAAGATATGTATGGCCTGCACATATGGGACAATGTAGTAGCAGAATAGGTACCCGAAATGGAGGGAACAGCAAGTAACCATGTCCAAACGTTCCGTAGCAGGTGCAATGTGTGCCACAATGATGTCCAGCAGGGCCGTGTGTAAACACATGTGCAATGTACACAGTAGTGACACCCCCCCCCATGGTAGTGTCCACTGAACGGCAGAAGTGGATGTCAACTGTTATGTCTATACAGTACGTCTGCTGTGGTGGTACCATGGGTCTGTGTCACCCTACCAGCAAGGGAGCTATCACATGACTAGTGACACAGTGTGCCCCTGTGGGATGTGCACAGGACCTATGTCCCACAGCACGGTGTGTGTCCAGTCTGTGGATGTCACACAGACGCCGGGGCGAGCAATGTGGCATGTGTGCACACATGCAGGACTGCTCCTCCCACCCTGCCCACTGCAAACGCCATGTAGGAGTACTACATGCATCAGTACTGTGGAGAACATGGCCCATGGCAGAGTAGATTACACCCTGTGTTAGTGGCATGCAGGTGAGTACAGATATGTTACATGACTGTCATTTGCATATGTAAACTGTCTGAGCTGGGTAGAGATCACAGCATGACTATACTGAGACATGTAACGTTGTATCCATTGTGTAAGGTACACCACACATGTGTTATTGTAACACGGCCTGCGTGTACATGTGTGTATGGCACAGGTACAAGGGCACCCAAGGTATCAGCTAGACATACGGTCCAGAAATGCGTGGTCCTGCACATGTGTACCCACGCCATGGTGGAATATGGCAACCACAGCACCATGTGGGGCATGTGTGTACATCAACCATGTACAACGTGATATGCCTGTATAGGGACAGTATCCATGTGATACACACCGCATGACTGTCAGTATGCAAAGGTGATGTGTATGCACTATGTGTGATGTAACTGATGCAATGATATCTACATGATATATCTGCCACACTGACACCTGTATGGGTGTCAGCAACATAGTAGGATGAGCTAGAATGCTGCCAGGTATGTAGAAGTGGTATATGTAGGCATGTACAGTACTGTGTGACAGCAGGTAGTGTACGTATGCAAATACTGAGCATGAGGGGCCACATGTCTGAGGACTGTGCAATGTCACACGTCCCTGACTTGTTGTAGTTAGCATGATATGCCTGCACCACTGTGTGAACTGTACAGGAGGCACATGGCGTAACATCCCGAGACATAGGGTACGATGTGATGCTGGATGTGTACATTGGCAATAGCATAAAGTGGAATGGTGCTGAAGGGCAAAGAGCGGATCATGTCTGATGTGATACCCTCTGTACCACCCCAACCACCCATGCAATAGTATGACAGGTGGCCAGCATGGGATGTGGTGTGCTGTGGTGCACAGAAGCCCAACAAGGGTGCCAGTAAAGGCATGCAGGTAGTCAATGAGTGTGTGAAGCATGTATGTCAAGATGTGGCCCAGTGCCATACTGAATGGCCCAGTCATGGGTGTAGAGATGCAGCCCCATACGTGCAATGCAGTACCATCCATGTGTAGTGTGATAGATGTGGTAGTGTGGTGGTCAGGGTACAACGTACATGAATGGGCTAGCAGTCACTGCAGTGTGCTGCTGCAGAGACATGTAACAGCCAGGTTGGCGGGATACAACAACTATGGCGATTTGAGGTGACATTGGGACTGTGTTCCCGGACATAACATGTGCATGGCAGTACTATGTATGTGTCCACAGGGTTAATACAATGTCCAGCCAAGGATTGGAACCCTGTAGTGAGTGAGAGTGTGTATTGTTGGTAGGTACCCCATTGGCAGGCACGATGCCAGCAACATCTGTGTTGGCAATGCCTGCATGACTGTGGTATGCCGCATTGAATGTGGATGTAGTCAAACAGCAGAGACATACCACCACACTGCGTGAGGGCCCACACTGCAATGTCTGGCAGTCATGTGTAGGTAGCTAGCTGTGGAGTATGTCATGCACCATGAGGACACACCATGACTGTCAAGTGACACACCACACACAGGTGAACATAACTACCGTGCAACAGCCTGCACATGTGCCCATACAGCACGTGTGCATGGAACAGGAATACCACTGTGGCGTCTGTGAAAAGGCCAGTACCACCATGTCTCAGTGTGGAATAGCATGGTCCCTACCAGTGTGTAAATGTAGCAGAAGTGCACTGTGATCAGTGTTGGCATAGGCACGTAGACTGTCCATCGTGGGGTGCCATGCCATCAACTACCTCTGTCAGTGGATGTCAGTAATACCGGCTGTAGAGTGTATGTACCATGCATGCTGCTATGGTTGTGTGTTTAGGGTGTGGCTAGCAGGGATGAGAAGCATGGATGTTCAGCAAACAGAGGGGGGATGTGTGTAGGCCTAGCACACAGACACATGGAGGTTTGGTGTATGCCGAGGGTAGTGTAGGTATGGTATGTGTCGTGTAATGTGTCACCCAGCTATGCGTACTGCATGGCCAAGCATGTGTGGGTACATGGGAGTCCATACTAGGGAAGGGAGTGTTGCTGGCAATACATAGCAGTAGCAACTGTCCTAGGTGCAATGTACAGTATGCCAACCCGACCGGCATGTAACCTGTGGTGTACAGTGTATTCACTGTCATGTGTCACAATGTGCGTAGCGGTCACGAACATGGGTATCTGAACATGGATTACCTATGATGCAATGTGTCATGGGAATATACAGTATGTGTGTAAATCACGGTGTGGTGTGGGAACCACTCACCCGTGTGTGTTGCAGTCCAGGTATGTGCCTGGGAGGTATGATCTGTGTACAATCTGGACTGGCAGGTGTGCCGTGTAGGGCATGGAGGCAGGTCCCAGGCACTGCAGATAAATGACATGTGTGCTGTACTGTGTGTGCAGTGCTAGTGTATAGCACAGTGGAGGGTGTAAGCATTGTCACACATCACTGCATGCTGTGCCTACCTGTGACAGCCCTGCCGGAGACAGACATGTGACACCGCTGCACAGGCAGCATAGCATGTGAAGATGTACATGTGGGCTGCACACCTTAGGCAGATGTCCACAGGTCATGTGTGCCACGGTAGTGTGGTTGAACACAACTATCAGACTGGACAAACACCACATGCCTGCATAACTACAGTATGACCATAGTCAACAGTCCCAGTGACAGAGTAGGCCAATGTACACTATCCCTGCATGCAGACCACTGGCTACTGGACACCTGGCTAGACACACACCTGGAGGGTTAATTCACCATTGAGCCATCACATGTCCCAGTCCATGTGGGCCGTACAATGTCATCACAGGGTGGTCACAATAGCAGGTGGCAAGGCAGACACGGTGTACCAGGTGATGTGTCATGTGTGCATATGTCGACTAGCACAGCCGTTCACATGTCTGCAACATACTGGTGCACGATGTATACTGTTACATGATGAATGGAACTGCACTGTCACCCACTACAGGGCCATCTGACACAGGTGTGTTGTGACTGGTGTAACCCATGTTTGCACAGGATACACACTGCTGTTGTAAGCAGCCATGCTGGTGGCCACCAGTGATATATGCAGTGGTCATACAGACATACCGTACACAGTGTTCATGCAGGAATGTCCATTGTCGTGGGCGATGTGCTGCTATGTGAATGTAGGTGTTTGTTGTGAATGTCACACATCCAGAAGACACCATCTGGTGCAGTCATGGTTGTCAACACCAGTACACACAGCCACAGCAGTCAGAACCCAGTCCTGACAATGTGTGTCAGTCACCCTCGTACTGTGTGACATATGTGCACATGGCGGAACACCTCCCACTGTCATCTAAGCTGGCTACATGATGGCTGGAATGTGCTGTAGAAATGTACAATGCTGGTAGCCCAATGAAGTACCTGGAATCAGACACAGTACGCTATGTCAGCCATGTAAACCATGCACAACAATGACCGTCCAACAGACACAAACAATGCATTGACACATGGAACATGTGCACATGACAACCCCCAATGAGGTATGTTGCACATATTGATGTACAATTGTCATCTATGGCCATAGCATGGATGCAGACACACATACTCCACAGGTAGTACCATGTGATGTAGGTAGGGGGGCATTGCTTGTGTACATGTCACAGTAGCTGTACACACACATGTCCTGCATAGCCGTCATGTAGGGGTAGCTGTGGTATGTGACTACTGGACATGCCCATACAAATGACCATGTCCCACAGGAGATGTGTTAGGTGTGTACCACATGTGACGTGCTGACAACAAGCTGCGATGTGTACGGCTGCCGGTGTACCTGTGTGACATTGTCTGTGATGGGTGCAAAGGCACATAGTATCGTATTGCATGCACACAAGCCCCACATAGGTGCATAGCCTGAACATACAGTACAAGGAGTGTGTGGGATGATAGCAACCCAAAGGTGGAGATGGGTACGGACGGCAGCCCACAACCACATGTGTGTGTACGGTGTTCACGTCCACAACACATGAGCATCTGAGAGGCTAGCATCACAGCTGTACAGGGTCGCATGCATATATGTTCAGCAACATCCCTGTATGTCCCACCACTGGCCCGTGGACCGATGGACACCAACCAAATGTGCAGATATGAGATGTGCACAGCACATCACAGATGCCTACCGTAGAACAGGCCTACCGTGTAGACATGTGCACAGTAGGTCTGCGCCAGCTGCAGTCAAACACGTTAGGTGCCGAACCACAGCAATAGTCCAGGCAATGCCACAGATGGACGTGCATGCCTCTGTGTATGTATGTCTGTGAATGCCTCCGGCATAGCAATATAGCTGTGTCACCGTTGTGAACAACAATATGAATGGGTTGTATGTGTGAGGGGTGCGTCATATGTGTATGGTCAGATCGACGATACCATCAGTGGGCCTGCTATGTGAACATCCCTGTCCCCATACATGGATACCTCTGCTGAGCCCAACACCACATTCACAGAGGGAGGGATGGCGGTGTGTAGTGCAGCAGCAGACATGTGGGTGGCAGTGGCCACTGGATGTACACATATGTGGTACCCACATCAGTGCAGGCAGCCATCCATGTGCATGGGATAGCGGTGTGTGTCCACATACAGCACTGTGTCGATCAATATCCCAGCACATAGCACCTGCCAGGGCTACAGTGTATGCATGGATGTGTGATACCTGCATGCACCAGACACACCCTCAACAAGCAGCGTACAGCATACCGCTTGAGGACAGTGTCCACACCATGGTGATAAACATGTTGAATGTCCATATTCACACAGCTATGACATATGCAATGGACAGCCACCCTGCCAATACCGTCAACCCCCAGGTGGATCACACCCAGTGCCATGTATGTGGCATACCCTGCCATATCATGCAGACCTGACCAGCAAGGCTGCATGAGCTATCACAGTCCTACATGGTGCAATGGACAAAAGGCACTCTCACTATCAACCATACACAGCAGTAATGTGGCGGTGATGCACCCTGTCATGTTACAGGTGCTGTGTGATGCTCTGCACAATGTGTGCATGTACATGCTATGCATGGCCTTTCCTGCTAATGTGTCATGGTTACACATTGCTCCATGTCTATCACATGTGCAACACAGGTGAGCTGTGGCAAGTTGTCCAACACCCGTACAGTGCTGTGTGGAAGTACATGGCACAACACATGCATGTGCAGGTGTCCATGTGTATGTGTACAGTGCCGCTGCTGGGGTTCACAATGGACACAGCCGTGATGTGTACTGACATATACACAGCGTCCAGGTGAACAGTAGCACAGACGTCACATGGGGACCTATGCCAACTGATATGGACATAGGTGCAGCCAGGTACACATGTCCACGGCAGGCTAACATCTACATGGTGCGTGTACAGTGTGATGGGGTGGCACACAGATATGATGTGACACCCAGTGCTCAATGGTGTGAAGCCAAAACATCGGCTGTGCACTGCCACGATGCCATTCACAGATCACTGTGCAGATGTCGTACATGTCATAGCAATGTATTTCCAACAGTATGCCAGCACAGCAGTGTGAATGTGACCTGCCACCATCATTATGTCTTCCAGATAATGCCACGTTCCCGGCTTCCACCTTTCATCCGACAGGAGGAGGAGGTGATAATTCCATACCTCCATAGTAATCACGCCGTGCTATTCAGCCATGTGCCACAGCAGGCACAGGAATGGCAGGAGATGTGGGAGGAGATGTGCAGGAGGGTGAACAGCCTGGGCGGATACAACCGCAGCTATCAGCAAATCCGCAGGCACTGCACAGACCTGATCCGGCATGCAAGACAGCGTGCCGCTGCAATCACCAGGCAACAAAGTGGGACAGGTGGTGGGCCACCAACCCAGCCCCCACTCACAGCCACGGAGGAGCTCCTGGCCAGTCTGGGGACACCCACGGAACAACACGCAGAAACACTTGCGTCCATCGTGGAGGTGGGTGTCCCGAACTATGAGCCTGGAGCCGACTGGTAAGTCAGTGTTGCATGTTTGTATGATAAGCGACGTGTGTGTGGGTGTCATAGTACAACACATGATATAGCAATACATGCCAGGTATATGGCCACACAAGATGCAAACCATAGTATGCTATGTTGTGTTAGCAGACATGTGCATAGCACATGCTAACACACACATGCATGATGTGACATGCACAGTGCTGACCGTGGAGATAGTAATGGCTAATGTGTATACCTTTGTGTAATGTCTTTACAGGTATGTCTGGCGTGTCGCAAGGACAAGGGTCTGTTGCAGGTAAGTCTGTTGCTAGTCAAAGGCATGTTCTGCTGTATTGATATTCCCCATGTGTCTAGGCATGACATGCTCACCTGTGTGTGCCCCAGTCACGGTATACAGCTCGCACCACCCGACACACACACCACCCATGTACAGTAGATACAACCGTTAGCGTGAGTGGTATGACACCACACAACCTATTGGTGTGTTACGTGCATTCAGCTATGCATATAATGGTGTAGGTGTTACACAATGGCTGCATGTGTAGTATGCATTGGTATGCCAGTGCAGTATGCACACAGTACCACATAGTGAGCTGTGATCTGGCCAGAGCACAGGTGTTACCAATGTGACCCATGCCCCTGCATCGGTTGCACCGCGTTGTGACATGGCACATGCCATGTCCCATGCACGTGGATGTCTGGCTGCAGCATTGTCACACCATGACATGACCTATGCACAACATAGCAGACATCCACACTGTCAGCATATCCGTAGAGAATGTGACACCTCACACTAGTATGGTTGTATGTCACATGGGCCACCACAGGGCCGTGTGCACGATGTCTACCACACACAATTGTCAATGACTCAGACAGACAAGGCCATGGTCGATACCTACAGGCATGTTGCCACACAGCACATCCACAGTGGGTAGTCACCGTTGCACCCTGTACACACATAGTGGGTTCATCACTGTAGTGGACCCCCTGGACATCCGATGTAGTACACCAGTGACATGGAATGCCTCTCCACAGCTACTACAGGTGCCTCCAATGTCCACCATATACGTGCTGCTGAGCAGCTGAACTGACTTACAGACATGGCAATGTAATGCGTCCAGGTCACGCATCGCACAGACACATAGCTGTGTCCTGCTACTGTGCAGTGGCACAGAGCCCGCACTCCACACTGTACAGCTATGTACACAGCTCACAGCAAAGCGTACCTGCACAGACATCAGTGTTACCCATACATTGTATCTGTAGACTGTACACATAACACTGCACCGTGACAGCCGTTGTGATGTGGTGCATGCGGTGGGACACCATCGTCACATGTCCACATGATACCGCACATGTTTGCGGTGTACATTACATTACATAGTGTCGGCAGCCATGTGTACTGTCAACACGCCTGCGCCACACGGTGTATCACGCTGATGCATCACGAACTACCATGAATGTGTGTACTGCATGCCTACTAAATGACACCTGCCTGTTGTACTGTCCCCACCAGGGCAGTGTACATACTGCCACTATGAATGTCTGGTCTGCATTCACTGGTCTGTGTTGTGTGAATGCTGCATGCCACCTGCATTATCACATGCATGCTGTGTGTGTGTGTGTGTGTGTGTGTGTGTGTGTGTGTGTGTGTGTGTGTGTGTGTGTGTGTGTGTGTGTGTGTGTGTGTGTCTGTATTGTAACCGATGGTATGTCTTTGTATTGACAGGTGCTGTAGGTGAGTTCCCCTCCTGCGGTCAATCTGATGCTAGTGTCCCCACAGATACTAGTGGTGATGACCATGTGCATGAGGCACAGGCAGGGTCGTCACAGGCAGACACTGTGCCACCGGAGAACATCACACATACGTCCCTTTCAACCCCGCTCACGGTTCAGATGCCGACACATACCCCAACACCGTTGCCCATAGATGACGGTAAGTCAGCGTCTCTTGGCCCCGAGCAGGAATGTGTGGTGGCTGCAGAAGGTGTGGGTACACACGATGTTGCCAGTGTAAGGACTGGTGCAGTGCCACGCAGGCATGTGGCAGGTGCTGCTCGTAGGGGGAGCACCGCTAGACATACACATGCCGTACAGGGTGCAGCAGCTGGTATAACCAGACGCATGTTCCAGACTGTAATGGCGGCGCAGGCACGTGCCGAATGGCAGAACCAGGAAGGACAGAGGCTGCAGAGGTCCGCAATCTGTACCTTGAATGACAACATCCAGGCATTGGCGAAAGCACAACAGCATCTTGCCGATGTTCTGGATAGGAGATTGGGTGACATGGCTGGTATCCTCAACCGAGGCATGGCCATCCTTGAGCGTGCACAGTCCGTGCAGGAACCCCAGGTAGGGGTGAGGCATAGGGCACGTGGGCGTGTGCCAGCAACACCACCTGCTGCAGGTCAGCGTGTGCGTGCCACCTCCCATGCCCACCCAGACAGTGCTGGTAGCAGCAGCAGTGCAGCTGCTACTACACCATCCACACCAGGACAGAGCAGGCCATGTGGACGTGGCCCTGGACGACCCCGTCGTTGGCACGTTTCCAGCGGACATGTGACATCGGAGAGTGGACAGTCCGTACCTCCACCTGGTCATGCCCGTGCGACCCCAGGCAGGCGCGGGTCACGTCACCGCCGGCGGACACAGTGAGCCATAACACCTGCACTGTACAGTCAGGGGCTGCCAAGCATACCCCGTGTAGGCATCACAGATGACTGAACTGTGTACACACACACCCACACACAGCAGACACAACTGTAGGGCTCCACCACACCCACATGCAATCTACATAGTCATGCCCACTCAATGCACAGGCCCTTACACACACACATGATGTCATCCATTGGTACAGCCCATGCCTGTGGCACACATATCACCCTGTGCATATGATGAAGTCTCTGCCGCATAACTGTGAGCTACACCATCACTGCACGGTTAAGCTAACATATTCTGATGCACAGGGTGGACACGATAGTGAGAGGTGTATGTGATACCTGTGTCCGCATAGTGCGTGATGTGTATGTTGTGGTGTGTGTGTATGGCTGGTGACAGGTGTGTATGTGATGTGGGTTGTGCACGGACATCATGCAGCAGACATACCATGCAGGACAGGTGCAGCATTCATTGATATGTGTACACAGTATGTGTGGTGGTTACATGTGTAGCACCATGTCGGTGCAGTTAACCCGTATGATACTGATGGTGTACTTGCACGTGCCTACTGGGAGCACTGTAATTAGTTCCCCACGTGTAGTCGTGGGGTACCCACAGGCATGTCTGGCAACATCAGCATAGCACAGTTACCCGCATCCGGCATGGACCCCTACATAGGTACATAGGCGCACATGAACGTAACAGGATATGTGCCCTACGACATGTGTGGACCTAGCATGACTGTGTGTGGCGTCTAACACCCCTCAGGATGGGGATGCCATATCCATCAGTCCCCAGTCCCTGGTCTAGCAGTGACACACAGATGTTGCCTGGCGCATAACTATCATCACACATCCACACGTCATTAGCAGTCCTGGACGAAGGCAGTCAGGGCCTTTCCTTCACATGGCCTGGCACTCCTCCCCGTGTTGTAGGGGGTGTCTGGCCGTTAACCCTGTTCCCCCAGCACGTCTCACTCATATTTGTGTTGAGGTGTTTGACAGTCGCTTCTGTGCCCGTGTTTGCATGGAGCCTGGGAGGTGGAATGTGCCCATGTCACCCAGGTCAGACATGGCCGTGTATGCCAGGCACAGATCACCACGGAGCAGATGTGCTGTGAAGATTTACAGCTGATGTCCCCTTGGCCGTACAGCTTGTGACACATGTCCTAGCACCGTCATCCCCGTCATGTGGAACGTTTGCGGTCCTTCCGAGTGCTGCAGGCGTCAGGTTAGCTACAGGCCACATGTGCCATTGTACGCAGTCATTGCTCTGGTGTGTGATGTGTACAGGGGTACAATGAACACCCCTGATGTGGTTGCGATTCCATCCAGACCAGGAGGCCACAATGGAATGTCTTCACACCCACATTGCCAGTATGTGTGGTGGTTACATGTGTAGCACCATGTTGGTGCAGTTAACCCGTATGATACTGATGGTGTACTTGCACGTGCCTACTGGGAGCACTGTAATTAGTTCCCCACGTGTAGTCGTGGGGTACCCACAGGCATGTCTGGCAACATCAGCATAGCACAGTTACCCGCATCCGGCATGGACCCCTACATAGGTACATAGGCGCACATGAACGTAACAGGATATGTGCCCTACGACATGTGTGGACCTAGCATGACTGTGTGTGGCGTCTAACACCCCTCAGGATGGGGATGCCATATCCATCAGTCCCCAGTCCCTGGTCTAGCAGTGACACACAGATGTTGCCTGGCGCATAACTATTGTCACACATCCACACATCATTAGCAGTCCTGGACGAAGGCAGTCAGGGCCTTTCCTTCACATGGCCTGGCACTCCTCCCCGTGTTGTAGGGGGTGTCTGGCCGTTAACCCTGTTCCCCCAGCACGTCTCACTCATATTTGTGTTGAGGTGTTTGACAGTCGCTTCTGTGCCCGTGTTTGCATGGAGCCTGGGAGGTGGAATGTGCCCATGTCACCCAGGTCAGACATGGCCGTGTATGCCAGGCACAGATCACCATGGAGCAGATGTGCTGTGAAGATTTACAGCCGGTGTCCCCTTGGCCGTACAGCTTGTGACACATGTCCTAGCACCGTCATCCCCGTCATGTGGAACGTTTGCGGTCCTTCCGAGTGCTGCAGGCGTCAGGTTAGCTACAGGCCACATGTGCCATTGCGCAGTCATTGCTCTGGTGTGTGATGTACAGGGGTACAATGAACACCCCTGATGTGGTTGCGATTCCATCCAGACCAGGAGGCCACAATGGAATGTCTTCACACCCACATTGCCAGTATGTGTGGTGGTTACATGTGTAGCACCATGTTGGTGCAGTTAACCCGTATGATACTGATGGTGTACTTGCGTGCCTACTGGGAGCACTGTAATTAGTTCCCCACGTAGTGTCGGGGTACCCACAGGCATGTCTGGCAACATCAGCATAGCACAGTTACCCGCATCCGGCATGGACCCTACATAGGTACATAGGCGCATGAACGTAACAGGATATGTGCCCTCGACATGTGTGGACCTAGCATGACTGTGTGTGGCGTCTAATACCCCTCAGGATGGGAATGCCATATCCATCAGTCCCCAGTCCCTGGTCTAGCAGTGACACACAGATGTTGCCTGGCGATAACTATTGTCACACATCCACACGTCATTAGCAGTCCTGGGCGAAGGCAGTCAGGGCCTTTCCTTCACATGGCCTGGCACTCCTCCCGTGTTGTAGGGGTGTCTGGCCGTTAACCCTGTTCCCCAGCACGTCTCACTCATCTTTGTGTTGAGGTGTTTGACAGTCGCTTCTGTGCCCGTGTTTGCATGGAGCCTGGGAGGTGGAATGTGCCCATGTCACCCAGGTCAGACATGGCCGTGTATGCCAGGCACAGATCACCACGGAGCAGATGTGCTGTGAAGATTTACAGCCGGTGTCCCCTGGCCGCTTGTGACACATGTCCTAGCACCGTCATCCCCGTCTTGTGGAACGTTTGCGGTCCTTCCGAGTGCTGCAGGCATCAGGTTAGCTACAGGCCACATGTGCCATTGTACGCAGTCATTGCTCTGGTGTGTGATGTGTACAGGGGTACAATGAACACCCCTGATGTGGTTGCGATTCCATCCAGACCAGGAGGCCACAATGGAATGTCTTCACACCCACATTGCCAGTATGTGTGGTGGTTACATGTGTAGCACCATGTTGGTGCAGTTAACCCGTATGATACTGATGGTGTACTTGCACGTGCCTACTGGGAGCACTGTAATTAGTTCCCCACGTGTAGTCGTGGGGTACCCACAGGCATGTCTGGCAACATCAGCATAGCACAGTTACCCGCATCCGGCATGGACCCCTACATAGGTACATAGGCGCACATGAATGTAACAGGATATGTGCCCTACGACATGTGTGGACCTAGCATGACTGTGTGTGGCGTCTAACACCCCTCAGGATGGGGATGCCATATCCATCAGTCCCCAGTCCCTGGTCTAGCAGTGACACACAGATGTTGCCTGGCATAACTATTGTCACACATCCACCGTCATTAGCAGTCCTGGACGAAGGCAGTCAGGGCCTTTCCTTCACATGGCCTGGCACTCCTCCCCGTGTTGTAGGGGTGTCTGGCGTTAACCCTGTTCCCCCAGCACGTCTCACTCATCTTTGTGTTGAGGTGTTTGACAGTCGCTTCTGTGCCCGTGTTTGCATGGAGCCTGGGAGGTGGAATGTGCCCATGTCACCCAGGTCAGACATGGCCGTATGCCAGGCACAGATCACCACGGAGCAGATGTGCTGTGAAGATTTACAGCCGGTGTCCCCTTGGCGTGCAGCTTGTGACACATGTCCTAGCACCATACCAGTCCTGTGGAACGTTTGCGGTCCTTCCGAGTGCTGCAGGCGTCAGGTTAGCTACAGGCCACATGTGCCATTGTACGCAGTCATTGCTCTGGTGTGTGATGTGTACAGGGGTACAATGAACACCCCTGATGTGGTTGCGATTCCATCCAGACCAGGAGGCCACAATGGAATGTCTTCACACCCACATTGCCAGTATGTGTGGTGGTTACATGTGTAGCACCATGTTGGTGCAGTTAACCCGTATGATACTGATGGTGTACTTGCACGTGCCTACTGGGAGCACTGTAATTAGTTCCCCACGTGTAGTCGTGGGGTACCCACAGGCATGTCTGGCAACATCAGCATAGCACAGTTACCGCATCCGGCATGGACCCTACATAGGTACATAGGCACATGAGCGTAACAGGATATGTGCCCCTCGACATGTGTGGACCTAGCATGACTGTGTGTGGCGTCTAACACCCCTCAGGATGGGGATGCCATATCCATCAGTCCCCAGTCCCTGGTCTAGCAGTGACACACAGATGTTGCCTGGCGCATAACTATTGTCACACATCCACACGTCATTAGCAGTCCTGGACGAAGGCAGTCAGGGCCTTTCCTTCACATGGCCTGGCACTCCTCCCCGTGTTGTAGGGGTGTCTGGCCGTTAACCCTGTTCCCCAGCACGCGTCTCACTCATCTTTGTGTTGAGGTGTTTGACAGTCGCTTCTGTGCCCGTGTTTGCATGGAGCCTGGGAGGTGGAATGTGCCCATGTCACCCAGGTCAGACATGGCCGTGTATGCCAGGCACAGATCACCATGGAGCAGATGTGCTGTGAAGATTTACAGCCGGTGTCCCCTTGGCCGTACAGCTTGTGACACATGTCCTAGCACCGTCATCCCCGTCATGTGGAACGTTTGCGGTCCTTCCGAGTGCTGCAGGCGTCAGGTTAGCTACAGGCCACATGTGCCATTGTACGCAGTTATTGCTCTGGTGTGTGATGTGTACAGGGGTACAATGAACACCCCTGATGTGGTTGCGATTCCATCCAGACCAGGAGGCCACAATGGAATGTCTTCACACCCACATTGCCAGTATGTGTGGTGGTTACATGTGTAGCACCATGTTGGTGCAGTTAACCCGTATGATACTGATGGTGTACTTGCACGTGCCTACTGGGAGCACTGTAATTAGTTCCCCACGTGTAGTCGTGGGGTACCCACAGGCATGTCTGGCAACATCAGCATAGCACAGTTACCCGCATCCGGCATGGACCCTACATAGGTACATGGCACATGAGCGTAACAGGATATGTGCCCTACGACATGTGTGGACCTAGCATGACTGTGTGTGGCGTCTAACACCCCCAGGATGGGGATGCCATATCCATCAGTCCCCAGTCCCTGGTCTAGCAGTGACACACAGATGTTGCCTGGCGCATAACTATCGTCACACATCCACCGTCATTAGCAGTACTGGGCAAAGGGAGTCAGGGCCTTTCATGCACATGGCCTGGCACTCCTCCCGTGTTGTAGGGGTGTCTGGCCGTTAACCCTGTTCCCCCAGCACGTCTCACTCATCTTTGTGTTGAGGTGTTTGACAGTCGCTTCTGTGCCCGTGTTTGCATGGAGCCTGGGAGGTGGAATGTGCCCATGTCACCCAGGTCAGACATGGCCGTGTATGCCAGGCACAGATCACCACGGAGCAGATGTGCTGTGAAGATTTACAGCCGGTGTCCCCTTGGCCGTACAGCTTGTGACACATGTCCTAGCACCGTCATCCCCGTCATGTGGAACGTTTGCGGTCCTTCCGAGTGCTGCAGGCGTCAGGTTAGCTACAGGCCACATGTGCCATTGTACGCAGTCATTGCTCTGGTGTGTGATGTGTACAGGGGTACAATGAACACCCCTGATGTGGTTGCGATTCCATCCAGACCAGGAGGCCACAATGGAATGTCTTCACACCCACATTGCCATTGTGTGTGTTGACAGAGGTTGCCGACAGGTGTGGTAGCCATTTCCCTGAACATGTCCACCATCTTTAATGGCGTACCACCTACATGTGACATTGGGACGAACATGTCCTTCACACTGGGTAGTGCTGCACCTTCTATGGCATTTAGTAGCAGGCCATGGCTCTGGCACCAGTCATCCATGTCTATGACGCCCTAGGTGGATGTCCGTGTAACGTGGGGTGTTGGGTATGTTGGCGGGTGCGTAGTCATCTGCATACCTTGTCTGCTACAATCCCCCTATGATTGCATGCACATTGGAAGGTCGGATGCCATATGGCAGGGGGCCCAGGTGTGAGCCCTGTGGGCCTCCACTGGGTCCAGATATGAGTGTGACAAGGCACCTTGAGCACCAACCCTGTGTGGTGTGACCTCCAACCTGTCTGAGAAGCATCGGGTGACATATGTCCCCACATGTATGCTGGCGAGCCTTTCCATGGGTCCCATGTGTAGTGTGCTCTGAACGCTCCCACCAGGTCATGGTACTGTGTGCAAACCCACGTATCCCCATCAATGGCCTTGGTGACCACTCCAGACAGGACGAGCAGGTTCGGGAGGCAGGATCCGCCCTTGACTATGTAGTTGTGGGTATGTTCCGTATTGGCTGTACACGCTATCTGTAACCATGGCCACCTGTATGGACCTCCCACAGCTTTGCAGACAAGGCTTGTCAAGCGTATAGGGTGTGGCTGCCGACAGTCCATAAGAGCACTACCCTGGCATAGTGGGACCACAGATGCCATATGGCATCCATTGGGGACATAGCCCATAGTAAGGCTAACATGACACAGTGGCGCATGTGTGGGCCGAGGGCCTCAATGAGGATGGGTAGCACACAGCCAGGGACACTATCGGTGCCCATTGCTGACGTGTCAACCGCCATAGAGATATGGGATCACTCCAGGCCATATGAGATGTCTGGGAGGATACACTCTAGTGGGATGGATATGTTCCCTCTTGGGGGGGGGGATGTATGCATGGAACATGTCCGCTGGTTTGCAGACAATGTCTGTGGGTGCAGTGACTGTTGTACCATTCTGGACATTTCCAGCCAAGTCTGTGTGCCCCCAACCATGTCCTTACCACAGTTAGGGAAGGCCCTATGGTTGTCTCATGTGCCCTCTGCAGTACCACTCCCACAAGCGGCCGTGGATGATGGTATGTGGTCCGTATGGTGACGCCGGTATGAATGGGTGATGGTTTCCCTGGTACTGTCATTGCTCTGCCATGTATTAGCTCCAACTGTTGATGTACAGGTAGTCAGTGGCTGCGGTCCACCACACCATGTGCCTACCTGTGGTGGACAAGGTCCTGATGTCATCATGTTTGCCTGTTGCAGACATGCATGTGGGTGCTCAGAGAAGGCATTCGTTAGGCGTTTGCCCGTCTGGCCTGCGTTCAACACTGGCATGGAGGACTTGTAGGGTACCACACGGTCGTATGATGTGTGTGGTTTTCTGTGGAGAGGTCATCACTGAGGTCCCCCATGCTGGTGTTGGTTACAGGATGTGGATGACCAGTGGATCCACTATACGGTCTTGCATCACCATTGAGGGCTGTACATCCTGTGTGGGGCATATCCTCACCATGTGTGATGGGCAGAACTGTCAGACATCCCCCCCTAGTATGTATGGTGCATGGCTGTTTAACAGTGGCCAGGTGTGTGAACACCTGGGACCACTGGCATAGTGTGTTGTGCCATGGGTAATGTTCCCAGGCTATGTATGGGTGGTTCATGTCACCCAATACGGTGCTGTTGTGAGAGCATGCCCACTCACCAGTGTCCTCAGGACATCTGTGAAGGTATCCTGTGTTTGGGAGGGTTGTCTGTAGCATGCAACAAACTGTAGGCCAGTCCTACACATGGTTAATTGCACCTAGATATTCCCTGCAGCAACGGCCACGTCTGTGGCATGGCGGGGCTGTTGTGTGGCTGGACACACAGGACGGTCCACATTCCGCCACCCATGCCGTCGCACCATGTGTATGCATGTCTGCTCTGTGCCGACTCTAAGTGTCTGAGCATGCCCAGTAGGCAGCTGTGTAGATAGACACACAGCACAGTGCACACCCCGCCCGTCTGCAGTTATACCCCGGGTGCATGCCTGTATCCCCTACGCAACGGCCACGTCTGTGGCATGGCCAGGTTTCTGTTGTGTGGCTGGACACACACGACGGTCCACATTCCGCCACCCATGCCGTCGCACCATGTGTATGCATGTCTGCTCTGTGCCGAGTCTAAGTGTCTGAGCATGCCCAGTAGGCAGTGATGTACTGATCAGTAGTTACTTGGTATTCCCGACTGCAGCACTAACGTGTTACTGTCACGGTGACCTTGGGATGGTAACAGACTGCGTGACTGCGCACTCTGTCCTAACACCCGAGGCGCATTGCCTCTGCAAATGATACCACTCACGTAGGGTATGCTCCTGACAGCGCTCTGCTCAGTAAACTTCGGTAGCGCATTCTGTAAATGCTTCATACTGTAGTGTGTTCATGTAGATAGGCGTAGGTTCGTCCCCGTCCCTTCCGTGTGTGTGTGTGTGTGTGTGTGTGTGTGTCTCTGTGTGTGTGTGTGTGTGTTTCCAGCTGCCTCTGCGACTGATCATGCTTTTAGACGCTCCGCAACACATGCCTTGGCTATTGCCAACTATTGTCTTCTTGGGTGACGTCAGCAGCCTACAAGTATCGTGTGACAGCGCTCTGTTCAGTAAAGTCGGTGGCAGCGTTCTGTAAATGCTTCATACTGTAGTGTGTTCATGTAGATAGGCGTAGGTTCGTCCCCCGTCCCTTCCGTGTGTGTGTGTGTGTGTGTGTGTGTGTGTGTGTGTGTGTGTGTGTCTGTGTGTGTGTGTGTGTGTGTGTGTGTTTCCAGCTGCCTCTGCGACTGATCATGCTTTTAGACGCTCCACAACACATGCCTTGGCTATTGCCAACTATTGTCTTGCGGGTGACGTCAGCAGCCTACAAGTATGCGTGTGACAGCGCTCTGTTCAGTAAAGTTGGTAGCGCGTTCTGTAAATGCTTCATACTGTAGTGTGTTCATGTAGATAGGCGTAGGTTCGTCCCCCGTCCCTTCCGTGTGTGTGTGTCTCTGTGTGTGTGTGTTTCCAGCTGCCTCTGCGACTGATTATGCTTTTAGACGCTCCGCAACACATGCCTTGGCTGTGCCAACTATTGTCTTCGGGTGGCGTCAGCAGCCTACAAGTATGCGTGTGACAGCGCTCTGTTCAGTAAAGTCGGTAGCGTGTTCTGTAAATGCTTCATACTGTAGTGTGTTCATGTAGATAGGCGGGGTTCGTCCCCGTCCCTTCCGTGTGTGTGTCGCTGTGTGTGTGCGTTTCCAGCTGCCTCTGCGACTGATTATGCTTTTTGATGGTCCGCCACACATGCCTTGGCTATTGCCAACTATTGTCTTGTGGGTGCCGTCAGCAGCCTACAAGTATGCGTGTGACAGCGCTCTGTTCAGTAAAGTCGGTGGCCAGCGTTCTGTAAATGCTTCATACTGTAGTGTGTTCATGTAGATAGGCGTAGGTTCGTCCCCGTCCCTTCCGTGTGTGTGTGTCTCTGTGTGTGTGTGTTTCCAGCTGCCTCTGCGACTGATTATGCTTTTAGACGCTCCGCAACACATGCCTTGGCTATTGCCAACTATTGTCTTGCGGGTGACGTCAGCAGCCTACAAGTATGCGTGTGACAGCGCTCTGTTCAGTAAAGTCGGTAGCGCATTCTGTAAATGCTTCATACTGTAGTGTGTTCATGTAGATAGGCGTAGGTTCATCCCCCGTCCCTTCCGTGTGTGTGTGTCTCTGTGTGTGTGTGTTTCCAGCTGCCTCTGCGACTGATTATGCTTTTAGACGCTCCACAACACATGCCTTGGCTATTGCCAACTATTGTCTTGCGGGTGACGTCACCAGCCTACAAGTATGCCTCTGACAGCGCTCATGTCAGTTAACTCGGTAGCTCATTCTGTAAATGCTTCATACTGTACTGAGTTCATGTAAATAGGCGTAGGTTCATCTCCCGTCCCTTCCGTGTGTGTGTGTTTCCGTTGCTTTCGCAAATACAACTGAATAAGCAAATCCTTAAAGTGTTCACAATCAACAGTGTGATATTTAAAATCATGTTAAGACTCACATTGTTGATTGTGAACATTCTTAGACATAGCTTTTTTTCTGCACACGTTGTGGAAACAACGAAAACGTTGCATGTTTTAATGAACTGTTTAAATGTTACGAAGACTTGTGTTGTGTCGAACTACGGGGACTATTCTTGCTGCAGGTTGCTGGTTTGTTTGTGTTTCATAGTACAATATCATGTAATACGTGTGTTCATAGTATGCTTTCTGTGATGCTGACGTGTGTGTTTCGTTAGCGGTACGTCTCTGCTTTCTATGCTGTGGCTACATCTCCATTGCTCGCATAGACAGTGACAAATGGAAGTGTAAGGGTGGACATTTAAAGCCTGGATACTTCCATGTTATGTGTAAGTCTCACGGGGCCAACGGGTGATAGCGCATACATGTCTATGAAGTACCTTTGGATACCATATGCGACCTGTCGTGGACGAAATGTTTAAGTTGACTGTTCCATCTACCTATGTGTGACATGGTTTGTGGCCATAGGGTGCCAGCAAGTCTTCCCTGTTCATTGGGTGTTTGCCATGGTCTATTGACATCAATCCTATTAATTCACGAAGGATGTCTTTCATTGGTGGCAGCGCCATAGTTTGACCATCGTATGTCATTCCCAGCAGGCGTGGAGATTGTGCCATTGGTATGTTTACAGGTGACCCGTCTGTTCCACTGTATGGAAGGGTGTGATCCCCATAGATGTGCTGGCAGATTGAGTGCTGTGTACGCCGGTATCTGCCCAGCGGTCTGGCTTTGAATGGGGAGTGTCTACTGTAGACCCTATCTGTATTCCCTGGGTTATGCCTTGCAACAGCTGTGGGATTCCCCCAGGTTTGCAGCTATGGGTGCCATCTTGGCCGTACGTTTGTCCATCCATGGGAACTGCCTACTGGACACTAGTATCGGGCTGTCAACATTTCACAGCTGCATTCTCCATTTCCGGTGGATGATCGGTATTAGTATTGCGGAGTAACGCATATGCCATGGCCACGTCCCGCACACGGGGCGGGACAACGAATCATCTGCCAATCCACACCGACACCCATTTTTGCATACCCACAATCCCATGTCTGCAACCCTCGGCAGTACCCTTGCACACCCTTCATGTGCGGAAATGGGATGTGAATATGCGTGTATGGACGCAGCAGCCTAGGGAGTCCTATTCATATGTCCTGCATTTCATGGGCGGCTGTCATCACCCTTGAAGGCGCTTGTGGTGCATATATCTACCTGTGCCGTAGTGACGGCTGTCACCTCTTCGGCTTCACACTATGCTGCCCACACTTACTTAAGGAGTAATTTTTGGGTCCTGCAATGGACACCGATGTGCATATGTAAAGTTTAGAACATGTTGGACTGTGTCCATTCAGCCAGTGGGTTTGACTGCCGTATGTTCCCCAGTCCGGATGTCTGTCCGCCTACCCATATTATGTAGTGCTACGGAACCCGTGTCCTTCCACAATTTACCCATATGGTGTTACTGTAGTACTGCAGGTTGGCAACTGCTTTAAGTAATCCTCAGAGGTACCATTGTGAACTATCCGCCACTGTATTGTCATTATAACACAGCGGTACATGTAGAACCTATTTATTCATGACAGTATGTTATTTATGTGTGGGAGCCATATTTTAACCATAGTATGACCTTCCTAGTTGTCGTTGTTGGTGTGCCATTAATATGTGTTCCACAGGTCGCACGTATGTTCCGCAGAGTGGAAGCGGGTGATCCCCACATACTTGATAGCACCTTGGCTGCTGTGTACGCTGGGATTCGCATGGCAGGATGGATGTCTACGGGGTGTATCTACTGTTGTTTCCATCTGTATGTCCTGTGTTATGCCTTACTACGGCTGTGTGATTCCACCAGGTTTGCTATTATGGGTGCCATCTTGTCCGTACGTTTGTCCATCCTTGGGAAATGCCTACTGGACACTGATGTAGGGCTGAACACATTTCACACCTGCCTTTAGCATTACCCAGTGGATGCTTTGCATCCTTAGTGGGGACTAAGGCACGTCCTGTACCCGCAGCCCTCCCACGGGGCGGGACAACGGATTATCTGCCAAACAACACCGAGCCCCATTTTGCATACCCAGGATCCCATGGCTGAAACCCTCACGGGACGCATGACACATCCTTCATGTGTGCGGAACTGGGATATGGACGCACATGTATGGACACGGCAGTCTGAGGACCTCTGTTCATATGTCCTGCATGTCATTGACAGGTATCATCAACCTTAAACACGCTGGTGGTGCATATGTCTAGCTGTGCCGTAGTCACGGTTAGTACTCTGATTGGCGATCCGATGGATAGCGGAGCAAACTCCGTAATTTTTGGAGTCCTACAATGGACACCGATGTGCATTTGTAAAGTGTAGAACGTGTTGGACTGTCACCATCTGGCCAGTGGTATTGACTGCCGCTGTATGTTCCCCAATCGTGGATGTCTGCTTGACTACCCATCGTTTGTATTACATGGCCTATCTATATCCACGCGTGCCAGTATGCGGAAATACAGGAAAACTTGGGTCCTCCCGATCGTCATAAACGACTTTCTGGAACATATATTGGCAAAAACAGACACTGTCAAATCCGATAGACTCCACAGTGAAAGGATACTGAGCTCTTTCACCTACTAACATGGGGCATCGTCGAGATGGAATGCATGACATAGCCGTCCCTTATACACTTCCTTCAGAGTCGGTTTAAAGCGAAATAATCAATAAACCTGCTCATAGTTAGGTGGACAGTGCTCCAAGTCTTGATTATAACGTGACATATACATATCAGTGTTGCATGCCTTACTTCATGGAAACAATAATACGGCAACAATGTGTTAATATATATACAATATTGGTAAATACAATCAGTATCCTGACACATAGTTGATAATTGTTGTGAGTGCACCTTAGAATGTAGTGTGTTGATCAGGATATTGTATATCAATGTGTATAATAGTAGCATTACGATAACAAAGCATGGAATCAATAAGTACTATTTAAGCATATATTTTACAATTATGAATGTAAATGTGTGGAGGAGACATCCTTAACCTTCCCTGGTTCCACTGGATCACACGCTACGCACACTTGCATGTCGGATTGTGGGTTATGCGCAGGCTATGCATATCCGTAGTCCGTTTATATATGTTTACAGTGTCTGTGTGGTTACGTCTTTTGCGTTAGTTGTGACTATTCTGGTAACATATGTCTGATCCGGTTGACGGACGTGTGCAGAAAGCACTTACAGCTTTATATATGTAACAGTCTTTGCAGCATGGACGCATTACGCATTGCGTGCACATCTATATGTTCTATAGTCGTAATTCAAATGTGACTGCATTCACGTTTGCCGGTTACTGTGACCAGTACACGTTAGCTGTTCGTTGTCATTAATATGCATACCCATGGTACCTATGTACATTTACATATCCCCCGCACACGCACGTCACAGGCATCCATTCTCCTGCTGGGAAAGGTGCGGTACTGCATGTTGAACATTCCTAATTCCCCCTCGCTCATGGCCCAGGATGCATATGTCGTCACCGCAGGACTGTTCAGATGACAGGTGCTTATATCCCATACGCATACAGGCCTTCGATTGTCAGGGTGTTGCTGTGGTGCTTTGGGTTTGGTCTTGTCCGCCCACTGTACGGGACTGCCCTGACCCTGTACGAATGTTAGATGACTCACATGGGCACGTTTTGTCTGTGTCCATGGTACCATGTCACGGCCCCCCCCCCAATTATTCGTAACTGTGTGCGCCGATTGGCCGGTGTACCCGTTGTAGATCTTGTTATACTAATTGCACACGGTCTGGTCGAACGGACCAATTTCCATTACTAACCCTCCGTATGTATGGCCTGTGTTGCAATATTACAAGGGTTTACCATTGCGTGACTTTCACTGTGCCACAGACATGTCCGTTGCTTGGGTTTGGGCGGTTCCGCTGTGCTACACACACATTTAACATGGCGGAACAGGTTGAACAGCTCAGCCACGAGGACATCGGGTTCTCCGTCGCTGTTTAGTATTGAATGTCTATGTGGAGTTTGTTTCACAAAGCGAGACAATGTCGACATTGTAACGGACATCTCGCGATGCGTCCGCACCGCTGGTGGCGTATGTCTGCCTTTGGGCGGCGAACAGGCATTATGCTGTGCCATTATGTCTGGGGATATATGGTTTCTTGACATAGATGATATGCCATACTAGCAATGACCCTAGCAATGACCCGCGTCTGGGTGTGGGTACTGCTGTATTACCCACGGGAAGAGTGGCCTTAGGTTAAGTGGTGCCCTAGGCAGAAGTTGCCACTGATACATCACCCGCTACCCCCCTCCTGGTCTACCTACACCAAAAAGAGTCTGGAAAGGTGCTCCAAGTAGAGCAACACCCTAGACGGCTACCTACTTGGCCTATGCCTAAGGCCGGCTATGTGTGTGGTCCCTTGGGCATCGGACTCGGGAACGCGCCACGTCTGCCATGGGTATGTCCAGCATTACCCACATCCAGCCCCAAGGCAGTCAACACAGCATCCATGGGTCCAGATGGTGTCCCAGCTGTGTACTCCAGGAACTCTATGGGGAATTAAACCCACACTTAGGACAGCTGTTTAATCTTAGCCTCACCTCAGGATACGTACCCGAGTAGTAGCACAGGCGACTGTAGTCACACTCCACATAGATGGTGCCTCCACTGACCCTGGTTATTACCATACCATTAGTTTGACAAGCCTTATCTGCAAAGCCATGGAGATGGATCATAATGGAACACATAGATAAAGACATAGGGGACTCGCATACTTTGGATACAACCCAGTTTAGCTTGGTCAGAGTCAGATCATGCCTTTTACCGTGTTTCACTTTGTAGAATCAGTCACCAAGGCCATTGATGAGGGTAAAGCAGTCCATACAGCCTACCTCAACCTGGCAAAGGCCTTGACACAATACCCCCTCGGGTATAATTGATAAACCCATCATCTTGAATGTAAATCCATACATCGCCATATGGGTTGCAAACTGGCTAAGTCACAGAACACACATGGCCATAGTTGCTGGCCATGTCATACTCACAGCCAGTCACAGGTGGTGTCCCATGGGCTCAGTCCTGGGTCCACTATTTCTCAGCATCTACGTTTCCAATGTACACATACACAGGGGTTATGGGTGACAATGTTTGCAGATGACTGCAAACCGGGTGCCAAAGTCAGACACACATCTGACACAGATATCCTTCAGGAGTGCCTCACAGATGTAGATAAGTGGTACCAGAGACATGTCCTACAGCTAAATGCCAGGAAATGCATAGGCATACTCTTCGGGAAGAACAAGGTTACCCTAGCTACCATATAGGTGGCAATCCACTGAGCACAGAGGGATTACCAGTGATCTGGGGACCGGGTTGTTGTTAACCGTTTGTTAGACACACATGTTGCTAACATAGTTAGGTAGACCTTCCACATTGCCCACATCATCATGAAGGGATTCACATCTAGATCAGGGAGGTCATTGTCCCCTTGTACTCATCACTCATTAGACCTATGATTGGGTACAATGCCCCGTTCAGAATGTATCTGACCCAACACCTGCAGCAGCTGGAAAGGCACCAACAGTTCATCGACAAACAGATGCAGGGTCTCAGGTATATGTGTTATACTGACCAACTGAAAGAATTCCAGCTGTATACAGTTGCATACCACTTGCCCAGAGGTGACCCGTGCCTGGCATACAAGGCTATGTCGAACCCAGATCTGATGACTATGCTTCACGTAAAGAAGTTAGATCTCTCAGAACCACAAGGGCAGCTGACGTACACCTTGACACTGTCATTAATCGAATGTGTTGTTGGGACAGATTCATCACCCAGACACTCACTATGCTGTGGAACAACATCCCAGTACATGTGAGGGCAAGCACCTTGCTGGCCTTGTGTTAGTATTTAGACATGGATGTCTGAATTGATTTATTTAAGTAACCTTCTAAATGAATATTTACATTAGCACATTGTGAATCTTTACATTTCGTTGGTCTATTTTACATTAGTCATAATCATACGGTTTATGTGTATATATTATGGTTCATTTATATTACTAGGTGTCTGCAGTTCTGTTAATATATTGGCACAATCCGTGGGACATATATATGTATCTTACACAGTCAGACATTTGGAAAACATTTTATGTTGGTTCATCTTTCATATATGTACATATATTTCTATTTTCCGATGAAGACTGTACCTTCGAGCAATGTCTGATGTCCTCACTGTGTGGAATCTGTAACCCAAGTAAGGTTTGTTTGCTTGTTTGCCTTTAAGGCATGTAATTAGTACCTAGCACATCTAATTTACTGACCAATTAAGGCTTTTAAATGTAGTAGGTTGGACTGCATTGTATGTATTCTGAATAAGTCTGCTTATGAAGTAGTCGAAGTAATCCAATAGACTATGGTGACTGCCTTTAATTCTTGGTGTGCTCTGAGTGGTCACTGACGGTCTCTACAGTACCTCGTCTTTGCTTTGGACTTCATCGGCTGGTTGTCTGTGTTTGTTGTATGGGGAATGTCAACTGTAGTCCCTATGTGTATTACTTGTGTAATGCCTTACTACGGCAGTGTAATTCCACCGGTTTGCAGTTATGGGTGCCATCTTAGTCATACGCTTGTCCATCCATGTGAATTGCCTACTGGACACTGGTATAGGGCTGTACACATTTCACACCTGCATTTTGCATTCTCCGGTAGATGGTTTGCATTATTAGCGGAGTGAGGCAGGTGCTACGCACATCCCTCCCGCGGGCGGACAAAGGATTGCCTGCGAAACAACACCGAGGCCAGATTCTACATACCCAGACTCCCTTGACTGCAACAGTGGACAGTACCCATTACACATCCTTCATGTATGCGGGACTGTGATGTGGACGCAGTTCAATGGACCCGGTACCCTGGGTATTTCTGTGCATGTGTGCTGCATTTCATGGACAGCTATCATCAACATTGAACACGCTTGCGTGCATATGTGTACCTGTGACATGGTGACGACAATGAGATCACGTGAGTAATGCAGGAAGCTAGCGAGCATTCTCTGAATAGAATTTTTGGGTCCTACAATGGACACCGATGTGCATATGTCAAGTTAGATGTTGCTGGACTGTGTCCACCTGCCCAGTGCTTTTCACTGCTGGTGTATGTTCCCCAATCGCGGATGTCTGTTTGACTACCCATTCCACATGGTGCTACATAACCAGGTGATTTAGTACTGTGAACAAATGACATACATCCAAAGATGCTGGTTAGCAACTGCTTCATATAAACCTCAGACATCCCAATGGGACATATCCGTCACTGTATTTCCAATATAACACCACGGAACATGTTGATTACCTATGTATTCATTTAACCATGTTGTCTTCATAGGTGGAATGCCATAGTTTACATATCCTACCTGACGTTGTGTGTGTGTGCCATTAGTATGTGTTCCACAGGTCGCACATCTGTTCCGCTGTACGGTAGCGGGTGCTCCTCATTCTGTTGCTGGCAGATTGAGTGCTGTACGCCGGTGTTGGCACGACGGTCCGGCTTTGTATGTGGAATGTCAACTGTAGTCCCTATGTGTATTTCCTGTGTTATGCCTTACCGCGGCTATGTCATTTAGCCGGGTTTGCAGTTGTGGGTGCCATCCTGGCCATACGGGTGTCCATCCATGACAATTGCCTACTGGACACTAGTATAGGGCTGTACACATTCCACACCTACATTTAGCATTCTCCGGTGTATGGTTTGCATTATTAGCGGAGGGTAAGGCAGGTGCTACGCACACATCCCTCCCACGGGGCGGGAGATAGGATTGCCTCGCGAAACAACACCGAGCCCAGAGTCTACATACCCAGAATCCCTTGACTGCAACAATTGACAGTACCCATTACACATCCGTCATGTGCGGGACTGTGATGTGGGACGCAGTTCTATGGACCGGTACCCTGGGTATTTCTGTGCATCTGTGCTGCATTACATGGACAGCTATCAGCAACATTAAACACGCTTGCGGTGCATATGTGTACCTGTGACGACAATGAGTTCAGTTAGGTGATGAAATAAGGCGGCATTCCTGTCTTTAGACAAATTTTTGGGTCCTACAATGGACACCACTGTGCATATGTAAAGTGTAGAGCTTGTCGGACTGTGTCCTTGTGAGCAGTGGGTTTCACTGATACTGTGTGTTCAGCAATCGTGGATGTCTGTTTGACTACCCATTCCACATGGTGCTACATAACCAGGTGATTTAGTACTGTGGACAAATGACATACATCCAAAGATGCTGGTTAGCAACTGCTTCATATAAACCGCAGACATCCCAATGGGACATATCCGTCACTGTATTTCCAATATAACACCACTGGAACATGTTGATTACCTATGTATTCATTTAACCATGTTGTCTTCATAGGTGGGAATGCCATAGTTTACATATCCTACTTGACGTTGTGTGTGTGCCATTAGTATGTGTTCCACAGGTCGCACATCTGTTCCGCTGTACGGTAGCGGGTGCTCCTCATTCTGTTGCTGGCAGATTGAGTGCTGTGTATGCCGGTGTTGGCACGACGGTCCGGCTTTGTATGTGGAATGTCAACTGTAGTCCCTATGTGTATTTCCTGTGTTATGCCTTACCGGGGCTATGTCATTTACCCGGGTTTGCAGTTGTGGGTGCCATCCTGGCCATACGGGTGTCCATCCATGACAATTGCCTACTGGACACTAGTATAGGGCTGTACACATTCCACACCTACATTTAGCATTCTCCGGTGTATGGTTTGCATTATTAGCGGAGAGTAAGGCAGGTGCTACGCACACATCCCTCCCACGGGGCAGGAGAAAGGATTGCCTGCGAAACAACACCGAGCACAGAGTCTACATACCCAGAATCCCTTGACTGCAACAATTGACAGTACCCATTACACATCCGTCATGTGTGCGGGACTGTGATGTGGACGCAGTTCTATGGACCCGGTACCCTGGGTATTTCTGTGCATCTGTGCTGCATTACATGGACAGCTATCATCAACATTAAACACGCTTGCGGTGCATATGTGTACCTGTGACGACAATGAGTTCAGGTACGTATTGAAAGAAGACGTGAATCTGGTATGATGTCAATTTTTGGGTCCGACAATGGACACCACTGTGCATATTTAAAGTGTAGAGCTTGTCGGACTGTGTCCTTGTGAGCAGTGGGTTTCACTGATACTGTGTGTTCAGCAATCGCGGATGTCTGTTAGACTACCCATTCCACATGGTGCTACATAACCAGGTGATTTAGTACTGTGGACAAATGACATACATCCAAAGATGCTGGTTAGCAACTGCTTCATATAAACCGCAGACATCCCAATGGGACATATCCGTCACTGTATTTCCAATATAACACCACCGGAACATGTTGATTACCTATGTATTCATTTAACCATGTTGTCTTCATAGGTGGGAATGCCATAGTTTACATATCCTACGTGTCGTTGTGTGTGTGCCATTAGTATGTGTTCCACAGGTCGCACATCTGTTCCGCTGTATGGTAGCGGGTGCTCCTCAGTCTGTTGCTGGCAGATTGAGTGCTGTGTAACGCCGGTGTTGGCACGGCGGTCCGACTTTGTATGTGGAATGTCAACTGCAGTCCCTATGTGTATTTCCTGTCTTATGCCTTACCGCGGCTGTGTAATTTACCCGGGTTTGCGGTTGTGGGTGGCATCTTGGGCATTCGGTTGTCCATCCATGACAATTGCCTACTGGACACTAGTATAGGGCTGTACACATTTCACACCTGCATTTAGCATTCTCCAGTGGATGGTTTGCATCATTAGCGGATAGTATGGCAGGTGCTACACACACATCCCTCCCACGGGGCGGGACAAAGGATTGGCTGCGAAGCAACACCGAGCCCAGAATCTACATACCCAGAATCCCTTGACTGCAACAATCGACAGTACCCATTACACATCCTTCATGTGCGGGACTGTGATGTGGACGCAGTTCTATGGACCCTGTACCCTGGGTATTTCTGTGCATCTGTGCTGCATTACATGGACAGCTATCATCAACATTAAACACGCTTGCGGTGCATATGTGTACCTGTGACGACAATGAGTTCAGGTACGTATTGAAAGAAGACGTGAATCTGGTATGATGTCAATTTTTGGGTCCGACAATGGACACCACTGTGCATATTTAAACTGTAGAGCTTGTCGGACTGTGTCCTTGTGAGCAGTGGGTTTCACTGATGCTGTGTGTTCAGCAATCGCGGATGTGTGCTTGACTACCCATACTGTGTAGTGCTACAGGAACCATGTCTTCCGACACCAGAACCCAATGCTATACATCCAATGTTGCAGGTTAACAACCACTTTCATACCATACCCAGAGGTCACGATTGGGAGGTATTGCCACTTTATTATCGGAACAACACCCCAGACTGTGTACATCACGGGAACTTTAGGGCAGTCTTAGCGCCCATTTGCAATTGTAATTAGCAGACACGTGTCAATACATGTATGATAAGACATATTGTCATGCAGAAGTTGATCTATGTTATTTGGACATTGGCTTCTGCTTTTGGCATCCGTTGCTGTGAGTGTTGCCAGTTACCATACACATTGCTTGCTCAGAGGCAGACTACACAATTCTGCACACTACTGTGGTCTCCTTTAAGGACCCTGAGCCAGTGGTGCGACAGTGCGGCAGCCACTGCATCAATCACATTTGCCATCTACCAGTACCTACAGGACTGCATGAGCCAGGCATTCACTTACCCAACTGTGGTTCATTGTACCAATGCCAAGCATCCAGTGTGGTGTACCCCAGCCATACACAGGATGTACAACACGAGGAGGTGGCTACTACAAGGTGGAGCAGACACCTTGTGAGGTATGACACCCTTGGTCATCATATGTGTAGAGTTACACACTGTCATGAAATTGTCCAGGGCACATTCCACAGATATACCTACATGGACCTGGCTAACAATCATACCACCTTCAGTTGCTATGCTCGACACCTGGGAGCTCACTCCCACATATGCTCTGACTGGGTTCACATAGAGGTGGGGTTTACTCAACATACACACATTGCCAACATACAGGCTGACAAGTCCAGTGAGGACATCTCCACACCCTCCACACACATGAGGAGATATGTGTACCAGTGGTTTGTGGTCACCAAATGTTCTGTGACACACAGGTGGGACATGCTCTCTCAGGGTAGTGGACATAGCATCCATGAGACCAGCTGGTGACCCCGCTGTGTACTCCACTATCTCATTTATGAATTGGACCCACAGTTAGGACAGCTATTTCTTTGTAGCCTCACCTCAGGTAGGGTACCCAGGTTGTGTCACATGGCAACTGTAGTCCCACGTCACAAGGCCAATACCTCCACTGAGGCTGGTTATTACTGTCCCATTACCCTGAGGAGACCTATCTGCAAAGACATGGGGAGGGATCATACTGCGGCTCGTACATGACTGCATAGGGGACATACATACTTTGCATCACACACGGTTTGTCTTGTTCAGGAGGCGGTTCATGCCTTTAAAGCATGGTTGACATTTTCGGGACAGTCGCCGAGGCCACTGATGGGGGTGTTGCAGTCCATACAGCCTACCTCGACCTGGCAAAGGCCTTCATCACATTACCCCCCTCAGGTATCGTTGATAAACCCATTGGCTGGGATGTGAACACGCACATCACAGAATGTGTTGTAAACTGTCTATGTGACACAACCCACACGGTCATAGTTGCTGGCAGCATGTCAGACCTACTGCCTGTCACAAGTGGTGTCCCATGGGGCCCTTCCATGGGTGCACTCCTGTCATACACCTACATTTTCACGGTACAGGCACACACAGGGGTGCTATGGGCAACAGTGTTTGTAGATGACTGCAAAACAGGTGCCATAGTGGGACAGACATCTGACACAGATATCCTTCAAGGGGCCTCCCAGGTATGCATATCTGCTGTCAGGGACATGTCCCACAGCTAAATGCGACGTAATGCAACATCATACCTGTGGAGAACTACTAGGTCACCCCTGTCCAGCATATAGGTGGCTGTCCACTCAGCACAGGGGGATTACCAGGATCAGGGGACAGTGTTTGTCGGTCACCATTCATTCCACACACGTTGCTATCGTGGTTGTGTGGGACTTCTACATTGCCCACCTGTTGGTGCAGGGATTCACATCTACATCAGGCTAGGTCATTGTCTCCTTGTACCCATTACGTGTTACACCTATGATCTACTACATTGCCCCATTCAGACTGTATCTGACCATACACCTACAGCAGCTGGGAAGCCCACATAGGTTGATTGTTGTACAGATGCAGGATGACACCATTTTGTGTAATGCTGCCCCACTTGTAGGACACCTGCCACATTACGTCACATACCTGCTGTTTAGTGTTGACCTGTGCCTGACATACGAGGCCATGTCAACCCATATGTCATGTGTATGCTTCACCTACTGTATCCGCATCCCTCAGAACCACTAGGGCAGGTGACATTTACCTTGTCACGGTCATTAATGGGATGTGTTTGAGTGACTCATATATCACCCAGACACTCATTATGCTGTGGATCTACATCACAGTACATGTGAGACAGACATCCTTCCTAGCCTTGTTCGCAGGTATGTTGTCCATTGGATGGAGAATTGCAGGTATAGGCCAGGGATTACATAATTATCAGTGCTTGACGGAGATACAGCAATATCATGGGTATTTCATCTGAAGCACAGAAGGTTGGCAAAGTCATCCTAACTATGGTGTAGTATTATGGCTGGGCCTGGGACGATGGCCTACCCTGTACCTATGGACGTGTGAACCTATATTCATAGTTTGTCACATTTACAATTGTCTATCCACTATACTCTTTCGCCACTGTATATTTCTGTGGCACATGATTGTCCTCTGTATTACATGCAGGTATGCTGTGTACGTTGCACATACGTCACTGTTGATGACAGTGTATCTGTGTCCCTAACACTGTGATACTGAGGACTACCACACATCCTTCACAGCATTACATGCATATGTCCATTCTATTCTTCTTTGGCCTATGGGGTTGTTAAGGCAAACATTACTCAAGTCCCTGTTTGTGCATGCTTCATGTTGGTGTTTGACCAGGCTCCGTTGCAGTCATGTGTTGGACAGTAGTGTGTCTGTGTGTTTGCCATGTGTTTTATTGCGGTACATCTGTGGGAGGTGTAGTTGGCACATGTTCCTCTTTGCAGGACACCCATCCTGGGGTTTGTGTCATGCATCTGCACTTGGCACGTGCCATATGTCCTGTACTATTCCCACAGTCGTGTATGCCTTCATGCACTACTACTGCGTGTTACTGGCTGTGTGTATGTGGTACACATGGACATTGTGATGGTTGGCTTGACCTATTCCCATGCTAGAATGTACACATCTGTCAATTAAGTCTTTTAAATCAAACTGTAACACTCATTCGTATTTTCAAAATGACACTCAATAACACAGGAAGCTGGGATTAATAACATTTTACTACTGTGCAGCAGGAGGCAAAGGAGTATGCAGTAAAAGTTTAGACATTTGTTCAACTCTATACATGTTACATCTGTATGAGCATTCTGTATACTATCATCTTTGCACACATTAATGATGTGGTCAGTCACAAGGCATTTACATTGCTAGAGTACAGAACATTGTATTCCTACAACAGTGCTCAGGTAATGCTTATTACATGTTTTCCCATGAGGATAGCCCAACCTTGCGAGCCACATATTCACTTAGACTGTACTTGGTAAATTCTGCTCTGTCACGGTTCCAACACTGTTCATATCCAGTCCTCACTCCATGTCCTACTAGGTTCCTGTGTCTCTCTGCTGAGCAGCTGTACTCTGTGTTAGAGCTCACAAGCCTATCCTCCTCAGTGGAAGGATGAAAGATATACCTGTACATACATGTATTATTCTGTAACCGAGCAGATGAGTAATGCTGACTGACATACACCTGCTGCACTGGTTACTGCTAGGGTCAGGGTTCAATCACACTGCAGCTACACTACAGGCAATTACATGCATGAGAAGCTGTACTGCCATATTGTCAGGTAGAATAATATGCATTATACACTATTTGCTTCTAAAGTTGCACGTCATATATATGTTTAAATATGTATTTTTTTGCAACATTCTCCCTCCTTTGATTGCTTCTACTCTATCCAGAAACATATACAACATTATTTCATTCCCTAGCCTCTTCCTCTGTGGAACGTTTAACTAGGCAAGTAATTTGTTGTACATTGCAAGTAGGATTGCATTTTCTATTGACAAATACCACTACAGGTCTTGATACATAGTCTCGGGTACAGGTATGTCGCCAGAGTCCCTGACTAATACTTACATGCACAGTATCCGCTAGACACATGCTCCCAATATGAGCAGAACAACACAAATGGCAATCATGATATTCAGTATGACTGACCCCATCCACCCAATGGTTTGTGGAAATGGTTCGTCAGTGGGTTTGGGCCTGGTTCCACCATGGATGACACCTGCTGTATTACCTCTAGGTGGGCGTTGCTTTTGGTCTCTTCATGTGGTAGTTGGACACAGCGATCTTCTTCAGTAAGTGCGCACGTACCAATTCTCAGCGCCACGGTGCAGTCGTGCTATTACATTTGTGACACAACAGTTCTCATTGCATCCAGTTCATCAGTCACATGTTCAAGGCGGAAAGTCACATTCATCCTTCCTCCGACGGGTTTGATAACTTCCTCTGTTCCCTGATTGATTTCACTACTCCAGAAGCTGGGAGTGTTCCAGCCCAGGTTGTGACGCTGTCACTCAAGTCCATATGAATCGATATTCCTTTATCTCTTGCAGAAGACTGGAATGTCAGAACAGCTTCCATTTCACCCACTGGATTAGTAGGTTTCTCGACTGTGTTCCCAGTTCTTGAGCTATATGTGTTATAGTTCGCTACACCCACAGGCAATTGTACTGTATGTCATGTGACTGGGGCCAGATAACCCAAATAACAACTGCCGGACCAATTGCCAGGTTACCATTGATATGCTTATTGCCGACAAACAACATAACAATATTCTACTTTACTACTGATGCGGGTTACCTCTGCATGTAACATATTCCTGTCTCTAACAGAGGACTGTTTATACAATTCAGGATGTTTCTGCACATCCTTCAACATTGTTCTCATGATGTTTCAATACAAATTAGGAATGGTGCTACAAGTAGTACTGTGATCTTTGGCTATTATATGACATTCGTAAGACACAGTTATGTTACAAATACTCCCAACAACTGAAACTGTATCATGTTTATGATAACATACAATTCCTTTTTGTGTAACAGGTAAGTACATTGCCACGTTGTCCTGTGATCTCACAGAACCTGTATCAAAGTGTAGATATTCACAAGTCTCAATCTATCCCCAATGGGACAACAACATGCATCGGAGTCCTCCATATGATGTAGGTATGGCAGTACAAACACAGCAATTTAAAGTGTTCCTAGTCTCTATATGCACACGTCATGCCTAGGTATCTGTTGAAGTGTGGAAGACACTCTGTGGCCAGTTCATCACGTATCAGTATTTGTATCCATGTAGTTATATGCAGGTAAGGTCCCAGAAAATGTAAAGTAAACACAAACATGGTTAATAGGTGTATAATCATTAGGACAGCAAACATAAATGTCTTTGGGGTTGCTTTGTATTGTTATACAGTCTTGGCGGGTGATTCAGGCTCTTTGGTATATCAGCTACAAGATGTCAATCAGACTTGATATCCTTTACGGTTTGAAAAATGTGGTGGACCCAGGACGACCTCTCTGCAAACTTTACTGGGTAGGCGTTGCCAACAGTACCAGTACAGACCTTCACAATGTCTACTTGGCAATAATGTTCTTTGGATAACAGTGACATACACACAGGATACTGGTGTCAGCTATCCGTCCGTCTTCGTTTGCTCTTATCTGTAACAGACTTTAACTGAAGAACAGTGTTATTAGTTAACAATCCTCTCATGTCACCTGCTACTGAGTCATCGACCTCTGGCTCTGCAGGCATGACAGCTTTCCACTCTGGCACATGATATGCCATTCCACATACTACTTCGAAGTGGGTGCAGCACTTTACATTTGGAACTGTTGTCATGCTCAGCAATGCTAGAGGTAGACAGCACATGTAACTCGTCTGGATGTCACCCACCAACCTCCTCTACTTATTTCTCGGGATCCCATTTACGGCGCCAGCAGTCATGCTGACTGTGGGTTGTACATGCAATTTACATTCATGGTATCTGAACTAATCCCCCAGGTTGCGTGATTGTCTGGTGCACTACATGTGTTCCATTGTAACTGTAGTTATTTTACAGCATGCCAGATCTAGGGAAACTTTATTTTACTGGCACCTTTGCACACTGCTGCATCGGATTAATGCTTGGGAATGCTTCTACCCATTTTGATTATATATATGTGTAATCGCTAAACAGTATTTGTTCCCTTCACATTTATGCAGATGTATGAACTCCATACAAATAGTACAGACGGTTATGGTGGTGTAGGTAAACTCACTCCTTGGTTTAAATACTCCTGTGCATGATATCTACTGCAAACGTGACACGCTGCTCATGAGGTTTGTATGTGGTTCGTAATTCCATATGTTAGGGTATTCTGTTAACCAAATGTACCATCCCCTGTTGAGACATGTCTCTACCCATGGCTCCACAAAGCCGCATATCTGAATACATTACGTTAATATTGGCTTTCTCACTGTGGATATGTGCAGTCCGTGTTCAAGGATTGCTCCTCGTCATAACCACGTCGGCTTTTCTGCTTCGTAGTTGCTGTTTGCATTGTTTGTACAGTTTCTACATCTAAACTGTCTGAGGTTTGTCATTCCTCATTCACACAAACACTTTCCAACTGTGAGGCTGCTTGTTTTGCAGGTGCATGAGCTCATGCCTTACCTTTCCTACTGTTATCCTGTTGCTTTCTATGCCCTGCACATTTACAATTACCTACTTCAGTGGGTAACTGCATGAGTCTAATGAGTCATTCTAATGATCGAATGCGCATGATTAATCGGTTTACCGGTGGATGTTATCATTCCCCTATTCTTCCACTGCTGATCATAAACATGCACTGTACAGACAACAGACTGACTATCGGGACATATGTCCACACATCAGTTTTCCGCTACAGTACAAGCACGTGTTAAAGCTATCTATTCTGCTGCTTGAGCAGACACGTTATGCTGCAGGGTTTGGCCGTCTACAATGTCATTATCAATAACTACTGCATAACCTACTTGATTCGTTCCTGTAGGACTCTGTCTACATGATCCATACACATTAACTGTCACCTCTGCATCATCTAAGGGTATATCAGTGATATCATGTCTGTGTGTAGTTATTTAATCCATTTCATATAGGCAACTGTGTGGTGTGCCATACACAGGTGTCGGACGTGACGTTGATAGGTTTCATGTTGTACAACGTTCAATCACCATATGAGGATTGACTCAGTGGTATGGTCAAACATGACAAATGTCTAGCACGGGTCAGGAATGCTATCTTCTCTTGCAGCAGACTGATCGCAACTGCATGAGACATTCTCACAGTGAGAGGGTGGTCTAGTAACATTACGGCCAGGGCCTGTACTGCCATGGGTGCTACAACAACTGCCTGTACACAATGTGGCACTGACCATGCCACAGTGTCCAACTGCAATGAGTAGTCAGCTATGGCGTTGCTTACTTCCCTGCTGTTGCATCAAGACTGACGTCATATATCTCCGCTTACAATCTACGGTCTGACAACATGTGTTATGATTATTCACGAGACCTACTACAGCTGTTGAGGCTATCAATCGTTCTAGTCTGCAACGCTGTTTCTGCTACTGTAATCCAGTGTAGTATGTGTTGTGCTGCCATAGGTGTATTAAAGGTTAAGGCAAACAATACAGCGGATTCCACAGCATTGTTTGGTATCCAGATTTGACAAATGTTAGTCGGCCCACAGGACATCATTCCCTTCTTGTTAGTTGGCTTGGGTGCTTATTATATTGCTACCTTCCTATCGTCATGTGATGTTCTACCTACTTGGATACCAGATATGCCAGGTAATTGACCTGTATTCTCTGTAGTTGCAATTTATGCTTGCTTACTTTATGTCCCTGTTCTGCTGATTATCTCAATAATGCTATTGTATCTTCCATACATTGCTGATGGGTAGGGGCCGCAAGCAGAATATCATCCACATAAAGTAGAACTTGACTGGCCGGGTGGAGTTAACACGAATGTAGCTAGCCATCTCCTGTGAGAATATCGTTGTACTTTCACAGTATCCCCATGACCGGGTATGGCTGTATCTGTCACCCTGACTGTACATGCAAAGCAATACGGACTATGTGGATGTATAGGTATTGCAAAGGAAGCATAGCTTATATGTACCACGGTAAGATACTTCTGTGGCATGTTCATAGCATTGAATATAGTGTGTGGGTCTGGCACCAACTCTACCCTAAGTATTCTTACATGATTTACAGCTTGTACATACTGTACCATCCGCCATTCCCGCTTTGGTTTCTGATCAGGAGATACAGGGGTATTGCATGGTGAATAGCGATTACTTTGTGGATGGGGAATTCCCTCTATGACTTTACAGATATCTTCTGGTGTCCACGGTCTATACGCTTCGGGGGTTGGGTCCTGGCCTTCCTGTCCTGCATGAGGGTTCGGTACTTCAATTAATTGACAGATATCCTCACTCTGTTTTAGTACTGTGTTCTTACCTGGGTGTCCCTAGGTATGTTACGTGTTCGGGATGTGGTTTCAATAGCTTCTGTTACATTTGTTCGTTGTGCTACCTCTGTTGCCACAGGATAACGTGTGGGGACTAGCCTGCCCTCCCGCTTAATATCCTGGATGTGGTATCGGAGGTGGTAGGGGGTTGTGGGGGGGGGCTATCGGTACTACTGTATTATGATCTTCTCTGTGTCGTATGATGCTTAGCCATTTGTAGTGTTCTGTACCTTGATACACTACCTCAGTCCACCTATGTGCATGACGGATACCCAATTGTCGCTGTTTTGTCGCCTGCACATCTTAGGGCTGCCACCTTTTCAAATGCACAATGTGGGACATTAGTGTTCGGAATGTGCAATTTTCCTGGAAAATGCATACCCACGGCCAGTACATAGGACAGGAATTCACGTTTTGCCAGGAGAGCGACCAATTGTTGTAGCATTTCAGTTGCTTATTCTGTTTATTATTATATTTTGCTGTTCCACATACAAATTTACTGTTTTATGCTACCATTTTGATAGATATCTGGGAAATGTTTGTCCTGAGATATCAGGACATTTGCCATTTGTTCGGTTTGTTTACAGGACACGGCTGGCCAAAGAGGGACTGTCCCTCTCAGGGTGGAACAGGTGTTTACCCTGGAACATGTGCATCAAATTTTCAGGGATTACAATGTTTCAGTAACGATATTTTGTGTAATATACCATCAATGTCATATTTATTGCCCATTTTGATGCGTAACTCACATTATGTGCTCTCTGCGATTGCATATTCTTCACGCCATCCGTCAAACGCGGATCACATGATCTCTTTCTTCAATAATCTCCCATATCCTCTACGACACTTTCGTACCCTTCTGTCATACCACGTGGTGTCTCCTTCCCTGTATCCACTGTAGTGTCTACAATCACTATTTACTCTGCTGTGTGTTCCCCTGACCTATGTTCAGATTTAACTCAATTTGGATAGCTGTTCGACCCCCTATCACAACTGTTAACAGAAACACAATGTAGTCTGGTCCCTGATCTACAATAGAGAGAAATAGGCAAACACTCCTTACCTGGGCCTCCTGTTTAAGGCTGCACGTTTTCTTCTTGGGATCCAGTTTTCCGCTTTTCAGCCACAGATCAGACAGTAAACAGCCTCTTTACACACAACAATTCAGTCGGAGGTCTTTTCATTCAAGAAGAACCATTTATGCATATTCTCCTGCGTACATGTCTAACCAGCCATGCACTCTGACCTGTAGCTTACCAAGGGAATTCCAGATTACAAGGATCACAATGTGAAATAAGTTGTTAAAACCAGACTGTAGTTATCAGTAGGCTTTTCTAAGTCACAGCCGATAACGCAGGAGGCTCGGGGGCAGAAAGGTTTAGTAGTGTACACAGGCAGGCTAAATAATATACAGTCCAAGTATGTGAGTTTTGTCTGACTCTATACAGTAAGCAGTTTCTTTATATAGTGTTTACAATCAGCTTTTGCCCACCTTACTGACGTGGTCGGTCACAGGGCATTTCCATCACTATGGTCGCTAAATCCGGATACATACGTGGGTGCTGGGGTCGTGCTTTTAAAATGTTTTCCCATGGGAATAACACAGCCTTGCAAGGCACCTTGTACATTACAGTGTCCTTCTGTGATTGTAGCTGTTTCAAGGACCCTAGACTGTTCCGATACAGTGGACAGTTAATTTCTTAATACGTTGCTTTGTCTCTCTGGTAAGGAGTTGTACTGTTATCTTCGATAGAGCTCACAAGGCCATCCTCCTCTGGGAAGGAGTGCTGTTATGCATGTACATACATTTATTGTTCTGTAACCCAGCAAATAATTAATGCTGACAGACATGAGCCTGCTGTACTGCTTACTGCCAGGTTCAGAATTCCATCACACTACAGCTTAGCTTCACCAATTACATGCAGGCTTAGTTCTACTGCCATATTGTACGGTACAATTCAATGCATTATATAGTATTTCGAGTCTAAACTGGAACTTCATATGTGTTTCTATATACTTTTCGAACAACATCCATCCGGCCATATGCATGTTGTTCCGTCCTTTACCTTGACCGTGTGTATTTGTCCATCCGGCAACGCTACTCTCCACATGTGATGTCCCAGCTTCCCCTTCTTTGCCTGTAGCACGCTGGTAGGACGTCCTGTTTGGTAGGCACGTGTTCCGCTATATGTGATCGACTTCACTGCATAGATAATCATCGATGCGGTGGTCCAACGACCCGACTTGTCCACATGTGTACAGTTATGTGCACCGTGTCGTATGCAAACCTATATGGTTTGGACGGGTACATACTACATGCGGGATGTACACATTCTGCTGACACATTCACATGCAGCCATTTACATATCTGTACCTGCGGTGGGTTGGTGACATGTAGAAGTGCATTTGCCAGCGTGGCATTGCCTAACACAAACATCTTACCACATTTCAGGTATGCACATTGTGTGTGGTTGTATAGCTGCACACGGATGCTAGCAGGTTTGGGTGCAGAGGTATACATGGGTGGGACTGACATGTACAATGAGGCTATTGTGTAGTACATCCGAATGCATGGGTTCTGCTTCTGGATATTACACTTCAACATACGCCATCCAGTGTATGCAACAGAGACGTTGCTGGGTGTGGGATATGTTGTTATGCACATGTTTGCCTGTGTTTGAGGTATCTTGCTTCCTTACTGTTGTTATGTCAACACAGCTACCCGGCTATGTACTCTCACTACTGCTTGTGACCATTATGGTTGGCACCTTTTCCAATGCCCATAGTGGGGCATGTTATGTGGAAACTTTGGAATTTGCAGGACTACACATACCCACGGCTAGTGCAGTTGACAGAACTTCACTTGTTTGCCATACTATAAGCTTATTCTGTAAGCATTTGGGTTCCTTATTTATTTTCTTATGCCATGTCTGTGTTTCATATAGTAATGTATATGTTTTATGCTACTATTACATGTATATTGCGGGAATTTTCTTGGCAGGGGATCGGAGGTCATTTTCCTGATTGTTGCAGGGACACAACTGTCCAATCAGGGACTGTCCATGGCACATTGGGACAGCAGGTAACCCTGGTGACCATGCCCATGTCGCTACTGGGGTTTCCACCTTTTCCAGTTTCCGATCTGGGATATTTCCGGGACTCACATCTGACTTTACAGGCCGACACATACACACGGTCACTATATAGCATAGAACTTCACTTGTTTGCCTAAATATAAGCTTATTGTTGTGGCAATTTGCTTGCTTATTCTGTTTCTTGTGTCATTTAGGTATTTCTGTTACAGAAATAACCAATTCATGCTACCATTACATTAAATATGGGATATCATTGTGTCCTACAATCATAGCACATCAGCCATTTCTAATACGTTTTTTCGGGACACAAATGGCCATAGAGAGACTGCCCCAACCAAAGTGGGACAGGTGGTGACCTTAGTCGCTGCTCCTATGTCGGTGCAGCGCGCTGACATCTTGACTGTACACCTTCTCTGAGTGTAAACACTGACGCATTGTGCGGGGCGACGAACGCGGTCTTATGCATATCCTTTGCTCCTTGGATGGGTACACTTATGCCTTCGTGGCTTGTATTTGCTTCTCCGTTAATTTGGGACGGGTACTATGTTGCATACTGTACGTGCGTTTCATTCTGCACGGGACCTGGCTGCTGCCATTACTATTGTGGGCGGACCGTGGCTGTCAGCACATTAGGTTGCTCACCTCATGCCGGCTTAGACACGCCTCCAGACGCATCCTACCTGGGCTCGCTCACGTACACTACGCACGTGTCTGTGATTCCGGTGCACTCTCATTAATATGTATATGGCGCTACTGCGCCGGCTATTCACTGCACCGCCGGCGCAAGCCTTACGCCGGCCTTGCGCCGAGCTTCATGAATCCCGGGGTATAACTGTGTTGTGTTTCCGCAGGTTAGTGCATCTGTTCACTATTCCATTGTTATTTATCCTACAAGATATATTTTTGGCCATTGCATTGTAACTGAATTGCACTGTCAGCATTGTTGCAAAATTCATTTTTAATGCTAAAATATTTGTATGCTTTATTTTTAATACATATGTTGCAAGCTCTATTTACAGTTTTATTCATTTGTATACTACCCACCAGAGAAGCTCCACTGGAACAACAAGCTGCATTGCATGCAAGGAAATTGCAAAAAAAAGGATGTTCTGATTATGTAAGTGGCTGAGATGGTGTGACCAATCACCTGAATGGCTCAACTATAAATAAAATTTGGCAAAATAATTCAGCTTAGGAGAAGAAAGAGAGTAAGGCACAGTTAACAAATAAAGTGCATGGTTGCTGTTATTTTATAGCTTATATGTTTTTAGAAAATACCTGAAAACTTTCTCAGCAAAGTGTTGTAGAGCTACTTCAGACAATGCATTGCTTTTTTATTCTAAAGTAATACAATACATTGTTTGTTTCTGTGTGCCTTGTCCCTGCTCATTTTATAGAGCTAGCTAAAGAAAACCAAATTTTCTTGTGCATGTGTACATCAAGCATCTATTATGTTGACTATTTACAGAAATATGAATGAAATGTAAAAGCATCTTTAATTCCATCTAACAAGGGACTAACGATATCCTGCTAAACAGCTGGCATGTGACACTGCACTTTTCTTTCTTTACTTTTTTTAATATGTTAGTAATAAGGAATTGTCTGTACAGATGCTATGAAGATTAGAGATATAGTAAAGATTGCAGAGCTGTTTGTGGGTGGCCAAGAGAATTTAAGCATACTGCATGTACATACAACACCTGGTAAAACTTTAGTTCCAGGAGAACAAACAGTTTAATGCAGTCCTGGGATGCCAGAAGAGTTAGACATGGAACTACTTGTCCAACAGCAGTAATGGCTACACTTAACTTGGTATTCTAAGAGCACTACTTAATTTCCTGTATTTCTCATTAAGCAATTAAAGCAAATTTGTATAAGGTATACTGTAGCAGTTTAGGCTGTGATACATTTATAGCAGGTCGAGAAAAGTACTATTAATTCAGCTAAAATGTTGATTAAAATAGAAGCAGTTCAAAGCAGAGAAGACTTTATATTGCTGCCAGTAACATTTCCAGGGCACAGCGTGGTTGTCCGTGGATGCACTCATTGAAGCAAAGTACATGTAACCAGAGCACCTGATTTAAAGAGAACTGCTGGGTACCATATGATTTTACCTCAGCAAAATTACTGGCTATAGACATTGATAGGAAACACACTACTTATTATGTAGAATCACTGATTGCACCTAGCATTTATAACTGCTGAATTTCTAGCAAAACAACCTCCTTGTCAGTATAAAACATTGAGCAATGAGATACATTTTTACACAGGACCAGTAGTAGCTTTGGCTGCAAAACTGCAGCACATGTACAGAGATTTTGCAGTTAGAATTATTCTTATTTTTTTGTTTACTTTTATTTATTTATTTATTGATAACCGGGAAGACAGGCTGATCCATAGAACAATTTCCGCTATGAAGTGAGGGAAGGCAAAATGAAACAAAAGCATAATGTAAACTGCCAAAGAAAAACGGAGTACGCCTGGTAAAAAGTCACAAACAAACAAAAATACCAGTCATAGTGAACGTGACCACAAAATAGTAGATGTCCAGTAGATGTAGAAATACATAGAAAACTGCCACTACACGTTCTCTAGGTAAATGATCATGCCATCAAATAGTAAAATATCCAATTTATTGAAATGTAGATGGAAAACTGCCACAATGTGAACTGATTATAGTGACAACAGATATATTTATTCAGAAAGACAATTATGCAAAAATAGAGGTATATGGGAATATAAAGGTAGACATTTTTCATATTCATTTTCCAGGTTTCACAATATGGTGCAATTTTTGACAAATAGTTTGTTTACACTCTGGAGACAGGTGTAACTCAGCACATAAAGGCCAATCAGTGAGGGTTGTTCAGGGACAGTCCAAGGATTATAAATGTGATCAGAACAGTGAAAGTTTAAGTACAATTAGGGGGGATGTATACAAACTGTAAAACTGTATTATCTCTGTGGTGTTGGATTATAATTATAATATATATATATATATATATATATATATATATATATATATATAAGGGGTGGTATTGGGACATCATCCTCATGCTGGCAACAGCACAATTGAGGTTTATAAACAGGGGGGACATAACTGCATGACAAAATCTATCAGAGAATTTAACCATTACCTTGGTACAAACAGCAGATAAATGCATTTTTTTAGTTATTTGGGAAACCTACTATTGTGGATGAAGTAGCTATTTTTATTGCATAGTTCTAAATGGAGGTAGTTCCAATTTCTAGGGCAGACAATAGCTTTTTTCACACAGTCTTTTATGGTGAGAATCCTGAAATAAGGAATTAGATTAAGACTGCCACCTTTTCAAGTGCCCAAAGTGTTTTTTTTCCTATGTAAACATAAGGTTTGCACTACTCACAAGTAGTGTGAAGTGCTGAAGTGCTGGACTTCTTTTTTTTTTTTTGCTAAAATAAAAGCTCACTGCTGTAGAATTTTAGTTTTTTCTGTTTTTTTATTATAATGTTAATGTGTTTCATGTATAAAATAAAAGTTTTATGCAACTGTAACCAGAACTTTGGGAAATATTTTTTCTCCTAATACCGATGGATATTTATCTTTTTTCATGTTATTTCACAAGACGCAGCTGCCCTATACAGACCATCCTATGTGAAGAAGGGCAGGTGCAAACCCTGTATAAAATAGCAGTTATATTTAGAATGTTAATAGTTAAAAATGAATGGAGAACTGTTCACTTCATATAAAGAAGATCCATGGAATGTTTTAAAGATATAAGTGCTTTCTGTATGTTACTACAAATAACTGGTGGGAGTTAGCTGTTCAGCTGAAAGAAAGAGGAGTATGTTTATGTTATTATATATCTATATCTATCTGTACATGTATATATATATATCTATATATATATATATATATATATATATATATATATATATATATCTATATATATATATATATATATATATATATATATATATATGCATATATAGTGTCAAATTACCTTGAGCAAAACCATAACATATTTGTAGCCTATGTTAATCGGATATAGTTGCTTAATATGGGAAGACATTACAACAGTAGCAGGGTCAGAAGCAGAGTAAGCAGTTCAGATTAGATATTAGTTGTAGATATTCATTTAAACAGAATTAGTAGAGCAGGAACACATGTAAGATGCAAAGGAAGTATGAGATTTTGTAGAATTTATGTGGAATGTGGCACAGATAGATCATAAAGTAGGACAACAAAAGTAATGATGGGATGGAGCAGAAATAGCATTATATATGGACAGCACAGTGGTGCAGCAGTAGTGTTGTTGCCTCACAGCAAGTGGTTCTCCGGTTCGATTCTTGACTGGGGTGCCTTTTGTGTGGAGTCTGCATGTCCTCCCTGCATTCATGTGGGTTTCCTCTGGGTGCTCCGGTTTCCTCCCATGTTATAAAGACATGCGTCTGGAGCATTTCTCCTTGGGCCTCTGCTAAAAATTGGCTTCATTCCAAGTTGGACTTTCCTGGTTAACAAATGTTAAATAAAATAAAATATGGAAGGGATTGCACTGTAATTGAGTGGATTATGTTGACAGGAATTATTGTAATAGGGTCAGAACAATGTAAATATAATTGAAACTGCATAAAAATACAGAGTGGAGCCTGTACAGTGTGGAAGCAGGAAATCCTGACTATGAACCAATTGGCTTGTGTCCAGTTAGTGACACAGATGTTGGAGGGTTTGCAGAGGATCAGACTGAGTGGCCACTGCACATATCCTGGGGAGTGGCACAGGCTGTCACCTAGTGAGAACACTAGATGTAACACTAGGTGTAGCACCTGTGAAGTACGTGCCTAGTGACCACACAGTGTCCACTTGTATACATCATTTACCAAGGGATAGCATGTGTGCAAAAGTGCATATCCTGAAGGGTAGATAGCATTAGTGAGCTCATGTGAGCTGCTGCAGAAGTTAGGGACTCTGGAGAGAAGGCAGAAAGGCTGCTTGACCAAATATTTGGCCTACTCCGTACCATCTGACTTTCACCTCTAATAGAGGGTTTAGACACTGGTACCATCTGAAACTCTGGAGATGGATAGATGTTTCTGAGGTGTCTTGCCCTATCCAGTAAGGGTCCTGACATCAGTTGACTCAGAGGACTCACCCTGTTCAGTAAGGATCCTAGTGTTATTGGCATCTGTTGCTCAAAAATAGGAGCAAATGGGATATTTGGGTGAAGATAGAGAAGTTATTGTGTGGATCAAGTGGATTTAAAAAAAAGTAGAGGTGATAAATATGAAAAACCAATAGAGTACTATAAGCTTTCAAGTATACCAAAGGGGTAGGCATCATAGTTAATACAGCAATATGAAAAGAACAAAGATGTACAGGAAAATTGTAAAAAAATAAAGATAAGGTTATAGGCAAGATATGAGAGGTGCATTAGAGTTTAGAAGATGGGATGGTTTGGAAAAAGCATAATAGAATGTGCTGCACACTAATATAACAAATATCATGCTAAATGGCTATTTCATTGAGTTGATAGGGGGAAGGGTCCTTGAATACTATGAAATGATATTAGCAAAAAGATATAGATGATAGTGCAGTTAAACAGAGTAGTGCAGTTAGGACTTTATCAGCTAGGTAGGAGGCAGAAGGGTGATGGCTGGAGATGGGGAAGGACAAACAAAGGGTTTAAATGGAGACAGAGTGTTAAGCTTGAGAAATGTTGGTACTTCACAGCCAGCACATGTTCACTTCTGACTAAATAAAAATAATCGGCATTTGAAGACAGTTTCCATTATGTGGCATACATTATTTTGTTTGTTTCTTTCTTTCTTTTCGTATTGTGTTGATGACACCACAGCAGCTTAAAGAAAGCCATACATAAGTATCACAAATTATTGAAGAAGGCTGTATAGAACAATAGCCTAAAAACAGGCTTAGTACAGCAGATCAATGCATCAGTTTCCCTTAAACAAGATCACAGTATCTTAAAGGAAATGCCTTACAATTTCTCTGGAAATAAAAAAAAATAAAAAAAAACATACTTCCACAGACATTGGTCTGAAGGGAAAAGACTTTTACATCCATTTTTATGCAAATTTCAGTGAAACTGTCCATAAAACAGTAAAAATACAAAGATGGACATTTTAAATAAGGGTGAACCTAAACCTTCCAGTTTATACATATGCAGTAGAATGAAAACACTGAGATTTTGGCAAGAGGGAAAAATAATACAATATTTTGTGAAGAAAATGTGGATTAAATTGAGATTTCATTAAAATAGTATGTTGTCCTTCTGGTATTCAGCAGATTTCAGTTTTAGTAGCTTAGCTTTAAGATTAATGTAAATCCTGGAATTTAACGTGTAAGTTCATAAAATATATAACAAGGGATCTGTCACAATCCCTTTTATAATAAAGGAAAACTGTAATAAGAGCTGTATCTTGAACATTTAACTGAGGAGAAAAATAATGCAGCTGAAAGCATGAAAGAGTAATATTGTCTATTGTGATTATAAGTTGTCAAAGAGAGGAAATACTGCTGTAATCTTAGAACAGAACTGTAAAAGCAGCTAATGGTTCACCTCAGGTCAGACTTCTGCTTTAAAATAGACTGAAGAAAAGATAAACTTGTGATGAAACAAGCTTCCAAAAATCTTAATGTGAGTATGCTGGGTCTACCACAAGTGCTTGCCTGCTGTTAGCGCACTTGTCATTGTCATTTGCGCTAAACAAGTGCCCACCTCCAAGTAGCACGATCCTACTGAGTTAGTTAGCCCTCCTGCAACCTAACTGTGATAAACTACATAATTTTTCAAGAACCCCAACTCTAGGCCTAAATTCCCACCTGGTCCTTAACCCTAACCTGAACCCTCACTCACTAACCCTAAAACTCCATCTTGCTCCGCAAACCTAGATTTTCTGATTGTTGTCTAACCCTGAACTCCTCTCTCACTCCTTAGACCTAAATTCCACAGTCACTGCCTAAACCTAAACTCCATGAATGCTCCCTGACCTTAAACACTAGTCTTCTCTACCCTAAATTCACCAATAGTTCCTTAAATCTAATTTCCCATCTAGTGCCCTAACCCTAACATCCCCCTCTGCTCTTTAAACCTGAATTCCTCAATTGCTGCCTAACCCAATTTTCCCCTCCTGTTCCCTAAACATAAATTTCCATCTTAATCTCTGCCTAAACCTAATCTAATCTCCCACTCTGATCACGTCTTCCACACAGCTGCCACATTTGCCACAAAATCTCTCTCACTAGAACTATCTCACTTTGCTCAAACACATATTTGAGTATGAGTGCAGGCAGCAGCCCATGAGATCGGCAAGATGCAGGAGCTGCTGGCTGTAAGGCTGTGCTCAGCGAGCAGAAGGATCATCAGTGTTTGTATCAGACCCAAGTATGCTGCACGGATCCAGAGGGTTCTACTTTTCCCTAGCAGGGAGCTGCATTTTACTACCTGATAGACTATTTGAGAAATCACAAAGTCCATGGGTAACTTTGTAGGCATTATAGACAGAACCTCTTTTTACTGAAGAACTCTCTGAAAAGAAAACTTGTATATGTTACTACCAATAGATAGTCCCCACTTGATATATGGACTTTGATATCATAATAAGAGAGAAAGAGTTTGAAGACCTGTCAAGGAAAGTTGTACTGAACTAACCAGTGCTGTACTATTATTTTGAATAGAAATAATAGCACAATAACCCACAAAAGTCTCACATGAATGCTTGCTTGAGGCACGTTTTCAAACATGAAAGACAAGAAAAACAAAATGCAAGAATGATTTATCTGTTTTAATATAAATTGCTAACTACCTGACTTGATATACCATGTTGTGCCCATATCATACCATATCAGAGACTACAAACTTCTATGGGAAATTCTGCTCAAGTTAAGAACTCACTTGCATTTCAGACAACCCAGGACATAGTCTCAAGGAGGCATACAGTCAAGTGTGTTTCAGTTTATTAAACAGACGTATTTCTACAAAGATTATACAAGGTCAGCTGTAGTAAAGCAAACAGATTAGTCTTTCAATCTTGAAGAAAGATGCAGACAACTTCTAGATTTTTTAATGAACATATTAAATCAAACACAAGATTAACACTGAATAGAATATTTAATTCTGATACTTGGATTTCCATCCTTAAAAATGGAAAAGGTATTGATAATTGAAAGTAAGCATTGATTGGTATGAGGCTGATTTATCAGTATTGTATAAAATATGACACAAGTCTGCTTTATAAGTATTGTATAAGCATATAATCATAACATGGTTGTATCAGCAATCAGAACCAAAATATCTAGTGAACCAAGCATGGGGATTGCACAATTGCACAATATGTTAGACAGGAAAACATTATTAATAAAGTACTTACATTACTAAAAAAATTACCATGAACAGTGAAACCTAATACTGTATTACTTCAAGTAAGTTGCAGTGCATAGAAACATTACTGATGTCCAAGATTAAGGTAACTTTTAAATGGTGTGATGAATTAATAAAGAGCATAGGAAGACTGCTAATGTTCATTCTAATTGCCCTCAGATGTCCCTTGTGCACTCTTTACTCTAGTAAAGTATTCTACTACTATTAATCATTAATCTTTACCTCTTGTATGTTAGAAATTATCAGCAAAAACAGCTCACCTTTGTACTTTTGTGTATTTTTGACAATTTTAGCATTAGGATCAGTTTAACTTTTCTTGTCCCATGTGCTAATTGCACTGAAATAGTTCGTATGTCTTAGCTCTGGATCTTTTTCAGTTACTGTTTCTATTTCTTCCAAAGTCAGAGCTGCACGTCCTATTAATGTGTCTGCATAATCTTCAGCATCATAATAAGGCTGACAGAATCGAGCACATTTACCTAATATAATGGAGACTTTGCTGGTTTTCAACATTTTTTTCTCCACAGTTTTCAACGCACCTATTATATGAGTGCAAATCTACTTAACATAAAGTAGTAAAATTAAAAGATAATTTTGCTACATAGTATCTTCAAAATTAAACTTCAAGAGATTAGCAGTAACAATTCATGAACGGGGGCTTTATAGATAAGAAGCAGAAAATGAATGCTTCAAATTTGAATAGTAACAATGTTAATCGCAATGCCTCTAAAAAACTGCGGAATTTCAAAAATCTACTCGAGTATAAAAAAATCTATTGACATGAGAAGATCCCACAGGGGTACATGTAGATGTAGTGCTTGCAGCCAATGCTCTTATATATTAGAGCAAGAACGTATTATTTTAGATCATTTCTTTCATTCTAATATCATCCTGCTAGTGGTAATTGTGCTACCAAAGGATATATGTATTTAATATATATTTATATTATTTTGGGAAGACCAAGAGTCAGTGTCATAAAAGAAATATCAAAATCAATTATAATATTTTGAAAAGTAATTCTAATAGTTCTTTATATAAACGCACACATAATTCTAATAATTCTTTATATAAGCACATGGGCTACTGGAAGTAGTCCCACATGATGAGTGGGGGGGGGTCCCTGGGAAACAAGGACTGAGTATAGGGCATTAGTATGGCAACTTAGGTTAAATACTTCGTTTTTTTCGTGATTTGAATACAGGTCTCCATTCTTCCTGTTTTAAAACTTAGAGCTGCCAAATTGTGAATTATGTATATTTTTATTGCGTTTCCAATCTAGCTTATTAATCATGTACATATTTTTGAATTTGCTTTTTTATGGCTAATGTTTTTCATGGAAGGGATTGCTTAACATGTTTTTAACTTTCTATCAGTTTTTTTTTTGTTGTTGTTTTATAAATATATATATATATATATATATATATATATATATATATATATATATATATTTTTTTTTTTTTTAATTATAAATTCCAGAGGAGACTATAACTTAATCAAGATTCCTTCCTTTCGATCGAATAATAACAAGCTACTTCTAAATCCTAGAAAAACAAAACTCTTGCTCTTCTTCCCCAAATCTCTCCAGCAACATAAAAATAGCTTCACAGTATATTATCTTAATAATACATTTATCTCTGTTGAACCACATACTAAACTCCTTGGCATAATCACTGATGACCAATTGAAGTTCAATATACATGTGAAGATTGGGGAAAGATGGGTGAAGGCTGCCAGCCTAGTCAAATACAATTTGATACATAATTCTATCATTTGTATAAATAAATGTAAAATACAGGCTTGTGTTTTTAAATGAAAGAAAACACTGTAAAATGTGAACTTCAAGATTGTTGCAACATTGCCATCTGCTGTAAGGAAAATCAAGCCAAGCATTTCAAATGTTCTTTGAAGTTACAATTATCTAAAAAATGGTGCCGAAGCATCTGGCTGAACACATTATTTCTATTGTCTTAACTTAAGGAATAATTGTTAGAGTATACATGTGAAATGCATTTTATTGTTGTAGTTTCCTGAGCAGGTGTTAGCTTGCTAAATAATTCAGTTTGTGGTCTGGGAACTCCAGACCAAGTGTCAAAATGATGTAATGTGAATACTGGGAAAACCTAAGTGTCAAAATGATGTAATTTGGGAGGGCCTTAGCAGAGCTGTTTGTTAGTGTTTTAAAAACTATTGTTGAGAGAGAGACTAAAAGCATTTGTCTTGGACCATCAACCCAGCACTGCTTATGCTATTTATGTATGTAAGTAAGATTATAGCACTGTGTTTTCTCTTAAGAATAGCTAAATATTAGAAAGTTAGATTAAGTGTTTTTCTTTGACATCAGACCTGTCCTACTGTATTATTTTAAGTTTCTGTGTGATCTCTGAATTCTTAGATATCTCTGTGGTGTAGTAGTATTGTCTTGTGTTTTAATTATTTATTATTAAATATTTTAAAAAACTTTACCTGTGGCTGGTTTGTGTAGATAAGTAGGTTCTAGAGTACATTGCATATTTATAGAGGTTATTGTAATAGGCCACTCTAATAAGCCTTAGACTGAATAGTCACATTACCAATTGGATAATAATATTGCACAGTAATAATTGGACACCCTTTTAAGGACCTTTGGGTAGCTGATAATATTAGCTGGTAGTGGCAGGAATTACTACCGTATAGTCTGGGTAAAGGGGCCAGCTAGAGAATCTGTGTCAGCCTTTTCCAGGAGTGTCTGTGAAGTTATATAAATACTTATCTGAAAGTGTGGGTGTGTGTCAGCTACCTGGACAGCGACACAAAGCACTGGTTGGACAGAGAGAGCACTGGAGGTTAGCTTGCTAGGTAGGCTGAGATCCGGACCCTATAGCTGTGCCAGTAGAGAGTCATTGGGGACCTGGAGAGCAAGGGAGCAACCAGCCTTAGACTGACCATGATCTCTGTGTGCACTTAAGGGACATTGTACTTTACTGTGTGTATTAGTTATCCTTTCATCTTCTAGGAGATGACCTCCCTGGTGTTAGTGATGAGGATTGAGGCTCCTTGATTGCTGGGCCAGGGTACAGTCATCACAATACATATACAGCAAACCATCAAAAAGACCCACCAAAAGCTTGGTCTCTTATACAGGCATAAAAAATACCTCACTAACAGTGCTAAACTATCTCTAGCACAGACTTTCCTTCTTCCTTCCTTACTTTATGTAGCCCTCTCATTCAATCCAATCTAATAGCTAAATGTGAACTCACATACAACAAAATAGCCAGATTTGCTGCCAACCTTCCCTACTACTCTCACCACTGCATAGCTTAAAAAAACTCCATTGGCTTGAATTCTGCAACTAACTCCTTCTTCCCCAACTCTATCTCACCCACTATCTCTCTTAAATCAATCCTCCCACTGCCCTGCCTGCTCTGACCTCATCACTCCCTACTCACCCAAGCACAACCTACACAGTAAAGAACTACATCTCCTAGACATCTATAAACCAAACAAAAATATTAACAAACTTCTATACTCTTGTCACCACCACCTGGAAAAAACTTCCCCTTTCTCTAAGAACAAACAGTAACCCCTTCAATTTAAAAAAAAACTTCTAAAGATCCTATTTACTAAATCCTGGATCTGTCCTTCTCCCACCCACCACCTAAACTACTCCTGCTCCACTTCCCCTCCCCTGCTCAGCTCATTCACCTTCCCACAATCTGCTCTATTTGTCCTTTGATAGTCTTTCAACTCAGTATCTCCTGTGTTGGTAACTGTCATTCAAAATCTAACTTTTACATTACATTTTATATAGTTAATCTGTATCATGGCTGTTTGCAACCACAACTTTGCCACTGTATTCTAATAACTTCATTTATAAGATGTATTTTTCTTTTACAAGTATGTATGTGTCTGTATGTTATTACCCCGAAATCTTGTTTGTTATGTAACTGATATCTCTGGAGCTTTTCTCCTCGGGTCTCCACTGAAAAAGGGCTCCGTAGCCCAGTCATACCAACCCGGTTAAAAAATGTCAAATAAATAAATAATGAAATAAATAAATTTCTCTTTTAATTAAGTTTCCCTTTTTGGGTTTTAGTCACATGATTAATTAATGGTTTTATTTAATGGTGGTTTTACTTGCTCTAATGGTTCTGATGAAGTCCCGCTTGTAGGGAGGAAAGTGCTTAATCATTACTGATGTTATGCATTAGATTATTTCATTTCAATTAAACTTTTCCCAAATGTTCTCGGTATATGCATTTTTTACTCGACTGAAAATGCTTATCTTTCTTATGTGCTGGTCCCTGACACTAAGTGAGCTTTTCGCTGGTTCTGAATTTTGTTGTAGCAACTTGTTTTTTATGGAGAATTATAAATTGGTTAGAACTGGTGTGCCATAAAGTAGGAAGGGCAGAAGGTAGGTTTTGGCTAGAGTAATTTTTGAGGGTGTGCTCAGAAAATGTTTGTTTCTGTATAGCATACCTAGTTTTGATAGGTTTTTGATATTGCTTTGGATGTGGAAGTCACATTTAAGATTATCATCTTTTATAACTCTTGATAGTTTTGTATGGTGGACTAATTCATTTTCAGTGGCATTTGCTGAAAAGATTTTGAAAGATGCTTTGTTAGGAGTGTGAGTTTTTGGGATAAAGAGGAGGAGTTTTTTTTTTTTTTTTTTGTGGGTTGAGTAGGAGTTGTGCCATTGTAAGCCACGTTTCAATGGAGATGACAGCCAGTTTTGAGATTTCTTTGAGGTGAGTTAAGGTGTTTGAAGAGCAGATGATGGTAGAGTTATCTGCATCTTGAATCAAGGTGCCTTCACAAGAAGATAAATGTAGGTTATTTAAAAAATATTGAATAGTAAAAAGTCAATGATAGCTTCTTCTGTGACTCCTGTGGAAGTGGGAATGTATGCAGAGATGGATCCTTGCCATTTTATAGCTTATTGCCTGTTGGCAAGGTAACTAGAGAACCATTGAATAGATGGAGATGCTAGACCCAGGGTGAAGAGTTGATTGAGAAGTTTAATGTGAGAGACCATGTCAAAAGCTTTTGTTAGATCTACAAACACTGCAGATACAAGTTTATTGGAGTTGCAAGCCTTACTGGCAGTGTCTATAAATGATAGCAATGCAGTGGAGGTGCTGTGGTCTGGAAGAAATTCATGTTGTGTATTGGTGGTTAGCTTATTTTGTAAGAGATAGTGGTGACATTGTTGAGGTACACATCTTCCAAGGATTTTAGAGATGGAAGAGAGGATGGCTATGGGAAAGAAATTTGTAACATTACTGGAATTACCTCCCTTATGTAAGTGGCTACTATGTGCCATGCTCCATAAGTTAGGAACATGTGACTTTGTTATTGATCTATTAATAAAAATGCTGATTGGGTATACTATTGCATCTACATCTAGATTTAGGTATTCTGGAGGAAAGTTGTCAGCTGTGAATGAACAAGATTTTTGTTTATGTAAAAGCTTTTAGAATTTGGTTGAAGGGTAAAGTAGGTGGAGTTGTCTGTGTGTGTATCAGAGAGGTTGCAGTTAGGTGAGTATTGTGAAGGCAATGTGGTAGGATGAAAGGTAGTTGAAGTAAGGTGTATGGAAGGTGGTGTGTTAAGTGAGTTTGAGGTTAAGTTAGCTATGCATTCTATGAAGCATGCATTGAAATAGGTAACTGTTTGAAGGGGAGGAATGTCTGGATATGGGCTGGGATTCTGTTTTTGTACCTGGGTTGATGATACAGGATTTGGAGGACCAGACTGTTTGAGGTTGTTTTTATGGCTATCTTGTAGGTGAGCATAATAAGACTTTTTATCTCTATTAACTTGTTTCTTGACTTGGTTTCTTAGCTGTCTGAATAGTTGCCAATTTTTGTCCTTTTTATTCTTTTGCCAGTTAATCCATGCTCTGTCTCTGTCTTTCATAAGGAGTTTGCATTGGTTGGTGAGCCATGAGGTTTGGCTGTTTTTAATTCTTTTTGTGCACAGTGGGGCTAATGTGTTAAGAATATTTAGAAACACTATATTGAAGTATTCAACTGCATCATTTAAGGGAAGTCCTTTTAAGATGGACCAGTTATCTGCTTTAGAGCTTCAATGAAAAACCCTTTGGAGAAACCTTGGAGAGTACAGGTAATTTTGAGCTTATGTTCCTTTGTTAGTTGTGTAATACTCCTGTGAGTATAAGCTATCAGGTGTTCACTTAGTATATCAAGAAGGGTACCCAAAGAGGTAAAATTAGATGTGTCTGTTAACCAGAATCCAATCCAGGATAGATTGTTGGGAGTTATTTTTGCCATATCTTGTTGCTGTATTAACAAGTTGATTGAATCCAAAGAGGTCCATGCTGTTGATTGCTGAATTTGCAGATAGAGACTGCTGTTTACATCACCCAGGAGGATAATTTAATTTGTGATTGTACCTGCTACCCAGAATAGTATCTTTTTGAGTATTGGAATGTTCCCTCCTGGGGGATATACATCACAGCAATGCATATGCTCTTAGCTCTATTAAGTTTTAGGAATTAGATTAGGATTTCTGCTTTTTCAAAATTTGGGATTGTATATGGAATAACTGTGAGCATATTTGGGAGATTATAGCTATTCCACCTGCTTTTGTATGTTTTCTATTGACCCTAATAATATTATAACCAGATTTCAGCATCTTTTATTTCAGACATTAGCCATGTCTCTGTTGTGGTTAGGATGGCCAGGTTGTATTAAGTCATCAAGGCATGAAAGTCTGTGTTCTTGTTGCATATCTTTCTAAGTTTTAGAGTGACTATTTTTAAACTTTTGGGATGTATTCTTAGTTTGGTGTTTGGTTGGGACCTGGGATGGGGTGGAAGTTGCCACATTGATATATGGTGGAGAAAGATGTTTTTTATTATGGCATTTTTAGCACAGATGGGTAGAAGTATTACCTTGACATTGGGGCTGACCATTTTTAGTAGTTCAGGGTTACGACAGTGGAATGGAGTTCATAGGTTCATAGGTATGTACTAGGCTAATGACCCTGGGGCCTTTACAAGCCTAGCCATAGATTACACTAGCATCATGCCACCCGACCTTAGTTCCCAGTGCCTCTGTTGACTAGAGCCACTGCAGTTATCCCCGGGGTGAATTATGGGAAATAAGCTTGAAGAGATTTTAGAGTAGCTAGTGGGAAGATGGTTGCTAGATGAGGATGAAGTAATGGTTGAAGTGTGCTTATTTATTATTACTACTGGTGGGGATGCTAGGAATGAGAGAAAAGGGATGGATAAAGTGATACAGGAGGGAAATAGCATGGTTAATGTTGTAAAAAATTGCAGTATGGTCAGGTGAGGTGAGATAATGAGCAGTGATAATAGTGTAGAGAATAGGCAGGTTTTGATGGGGAGGGAGCGGAGTGAGATTTGAGAAGGAATTTAGAACAGAAGTGGGTGGGGATGGTATAATGAGAACAGTTTGTGAATGGATAGTGAAATTAGGTACCAGACAGGAGGATGAGTAGAAGAGGTGGAGTAAGTGAGGTATAAGTATAAACATAGAAGGGGGTGGGTGGGAAATGGAGGTATGATAAGGGAGTGGAGTGAAGACCAGGTGTAGCAAGGGCTGGATGGAGCAGTTTGGCCAATGGTGGCATAAGTACCAGGACAACAATCTGTAAAACTGCAGCAATACAGGAGGTAAGACAATTCCTCATAGTTTTAAAGACATTAACACAAGCTGCAGCAGGCAGTATTGCAGTGTCTTTGGCTTGAAAAGAGACTATAGTAGCTGGAAAAACAATTGAGATGAGGGGAGAGCCCAATCAGGTATTTCAGTGGAATGCAGTTACCCCCACCACCCCCACCCCACAGATGGTTTACCACCAAAAACAATCGGTGAGGTAGAATGTTTATGGGTATAAAGACAATGTTTTTGAACTCTAAATACTTTTATTGTTATGGGCTTTTATTGCTTTTCTAGGGGAATTTTACACTGCTAGAGTAAAACATGCTAAAGTGTTAATTTAGCTTCACCTACAGGAGTATAAGGCTGGTGGGTGGAGGTGGCCCTTCAGCAGATTCAGCACTACAGTACAGAACATACTAATGCAGAAATGAGGGAGAACAAAATATTTCATTTAGGTTTAATGTGATTCTTGTCTTACACAGGTTTTATCTCAAGGAATTGCTTCTTTTGCTTGGAACTGGACGTGAAATTCAGCTGTAGAAATTCCCTTGGTAGTGAGATTCTGCTAATTTTTGCAGCAGCAGCAGTTGCCAGTTATGCTATGTGCTCAGTACATGTGAAGTAGCTGGATGGACATGAGCTCACCTGGGTCACGGGGTAGAGAAGTCTATGTATTTACATTAAAAAATTATAACAAGGAATTTACAGCTTGGAAACATTCAGCCATGCTGAACAAATGTCATGGTCACTACCCCATCATGGAAAAGGGGAACATTTTCATCTCTTTTCATACCCCATTTTAATTATCTTTCTCACTGAAAAGTTATTTGTTTTAAAATGTGATTTATGTGGTCAAGAACTCTTAAACTCTTAAAATAACATATTATGCCTTCCCTTACCCTATGTTATAGCATTTTGTTAAACTGCTGCCATTTTTCATTAGATTTATTTCATATATCAACAGTTACATTAATTAAGTCAAAATGTAAAGTTATAATTTATAAAATAAACTGCAGTTTTTGTGGAAAGTAGAATGATAATTGTGCAAGTATCTGAAACATTGCAGATATAATTTCCTGTGGCTGATTATAAGCAAGGGTTCACCAGGCTCATTCATCCATATTACAGTTTTCATTTATGCTGAGGCATACTTTTAGAGTACTCCTCTCACTAGCCCATGTCATGCAGTGTAGTGGTGATAGTACTGCCAAGTGTAATTCTGAAGTATTTTATTTATTTTATTTTACATTTGTTTACCAGGAAAGTCCGACTTGGAACACAGCCAATTGGGAAGAAATGCTCCAGATGCATGTCTTTTGTGACATGGGAGGAAACTGGAGCACCCAGAGGAAACCCACACCCCATCTTAATATCCCACTTCATGCACCGTAGCACCAATAGTTCTGCCAGACATACTTTTATAGTACACATATCACTGTCCCCCTTCATGCAGTGTAGCACTGTAGCACTGACAAACATACTTATTGAGTACTCTTATTACTATCCCATGTCATGCAGTACTGCCAAGCAGACTTTTAAAGTACTCATTCTACTATTCCCCTTCATGCAGTGCAGTACTGGTAGTATTGCCAAACATACATTTAGAGTATTCATCTTACTATTCCCCTTTATGCAGTGTAGTACTGATAGGATTGCGAAACATACTTTTAGAGTATTCATCTTACTATTCCCCTTCAAGGAGTGTAGTACTGGTAATACTGACAAACATACTTTTAGAGTATTCATCTTATCATTCCCCTTCATGCGGTATAGCACTGGGAGTACTGCCAAACATACTTTTAGAGTATTCATCTTATCATTCCTCTTCATGCGGTATAGGACTGGGAGTACTGCCAAACATACTTTTAGAGTATTCATCTTATCATTCCCCTTCATGCGGTATAGCACTGGGAGTACTGCCAAACATACTTTTAGAGTATTCATCTTATCATTCCCCTTCATGCGGTATAGGACTGGGAGTACTGCCAAACATACTTTTAGAGTATTCATCTTATCATTCCCCTTCATGCGGTATAGGACTGGGAGTACTGCCAAACATACTTTTAGAGTATTTTTCTTATCATTCTCCTTCATGCAGTCTAGTACTGGTAGTATTACCAAACATACCTTTGGAGTATTCATCTTACTATTCCCCTTCATGCAGTGTAGTACTGGTAGTATTCCAAACATACTTTTAGAGTGTTCTTCTTACTATCTCACTTCATGCAGTGTAGCACTGATAGTACTAGCAGTATTATCAGTGTAGCATTGATATTACTGTAATTGTGGAATTCTATTTTGAGGCATGCTTACTCTGTCATTTGGCTGAAAATACCTTTTTGGTATATCTTACAATGAAAGATATTTTGTTCCTGAGATGAATCATGTAGCTGTAACATTAAAAATCAGGTCCAGAGCACAAATACTGAAAATTAGTGAAGTTACTTCAAATATTTGCCATATTAATTGTAAGCTCATAACATTGCCAAATATCAATAATTCTTGACAAGTCTTTCAGAGGAGTACTTATCTTAGGGCCTTTCACGATGATGTCGGGCACTGTCATTGTAAAATTATGTCCCAAAGCTGGATTTTAGAGTCACTTTGTGAAATTGTCTTCAAGAAAAGCTGCAGTCTGTGGTTAGTGGTATAATTAATAATGAGGTGTGCCATAAATGTCATATCAAAGTCGGATTTTAAAGAGAACTGGTAGTTATGATAAGCATTTCCCACATTTAAATATTTTTTATAACTCTAGAAATGCTGCATAATGTGTGATCTTTAGTACAGATTGCTCATCTTATGCAGTCATTAATCACAGGTTTAAAGCATCACATTTAGTTAGAAGGCATGTGATCTTGGAGACTATTGAAGTGCCCAGCTTTATGTTCAACCAATCTGGTCAGGAATGTTTATTTTTACAGTCAGTATGCAAAATCACCCTTTGGAACAGAGCTATGAAATGGTATTGGGATAGCTCACGATGCAAGAGTTTGTAGATTGCATTCTAAAAGTGTGGGTACAAGATGTTAAGAAATCTCCAAATTCTGATTATTTGCTGAACGTTCCACTGAAAATAAAGAATAATTTGCTTACCTCAGTTTGCCATCAGCTTCAGAAAGGTAAAAAGAACTCTAATCTGGAACAATGAGACAAGTCCTGACACTTGAGTGGTATGGAGGAAGGGATTGAAGCAATGTGTTTACATTGTTTAACTTCAGTAGGTACAAAATATAGTGATGCGGTATTTTCTTTATTTTATTGTGTTTAAAGTGAAAGGCTTGACAATGGCAAATTGGCAACCACTAATACAAATAATAGGAATTGTGAGGTTTGTACTGGGGACATCTGGAGTAAATGCGGCAGAGCATTTAACAGGTTCTTTATTTTTATATATAATATTTAAAACTGTGGGAAAGTGACTGTCCTTCGTTCAAGGAACTGACAAATAGTGAAACCACCTCAGATTATTCCAGAGGGATAATATACATCATGAGATCAAGTATTTCTTGCTGTCTAATGGGATTTGATTAGGGTGACTGATGGACTGATTAGCTGACTGATTGCATTCACTGCATTTTTTGTTAACTGTGCCTGTGATGTGTTATGTGTTTGCCTCATCATATGGGCAGGGCCACAACTGGTATTATTACTACATTTCTTCCAAACAGGAATTGGGAATCTCACACTCCCACTGCAGAAAACTCTAGCTTGGTGAGTAGGTAGAGCAGAGGTGAGTGAGTAGTTCTCTTTCCTTGATTTTTTTTTTTTTTTACAAATTATAAAACAATGTGGTTTGTGGTTTTTGGTTTGAAAAGAGTGGCTACAATAGCCCCACACATTGATTTTGTGCAGACAGGACATTCAAGAGTCCCTTTTCATATGTTTATATGTCTGCTGATAATGGTACATGGGAAGCTTTTTTGTTATTACAGCAAAATGTGAACTGGTAGGTGAATGGTGCAGGTGTAAGTGAATAAGTCTTGTTTCATGGTTTGTTAATAATTACAAAAATAACTGGGGTTTTGAAAAGAGGGGTTCAACATCTGCAACTGCTTCACAAATTGATTATTTGGGAATTGCACAATCAGAAATCACTGTTCAAGTGTGTGTGTGTGTGTGTGTGTGTGTGTGTGTGTGTGTGTGTGTGTGTGCGTGTGTGCGTGTGTGTATTTTCATGAGTGTGTGTGTGTGTGTGTGTGTGTGTGCGTGTGTGCGTGTGTGCGTGTGTGCGTGTGTGTGTGTGTGCGTGTGTGCGTGTGTGTATTTTCATGAATATGTGTGTGTGTGTGTGTGTGTGTGTGTGTGTGTGCGTGTGGGCATGTGTGTGTTTTCATGAGTGTGTGTGTGTGTGTGTGTGTGTGTGTGTGTGTGTGTGTGTGTGTGTGTGTGTGTGTGTGCATGTGCGTGTGTGCATGTGTGTGTTTTCATGAGTGTGTGTGTGTGAGTGTGTGTGTGTGTGTGTGTGTGTGTGTGTGTGTGTGCGTGCATACATTTGTGTAAGTGTGAGTGATGGAATAGTGAAGATAGGCTATTAGAAATGGTTATTGGAGGAAGCAGTTTTAACACTGTTTCACTGCTTTTCATGATGGTAGACAGTTTCTGTTTATATGTATCATTTGTTTTCTTAATGAAGAATGATAAAACTGCTGTGCTGTTTAATGTTTACCACTGCATCTAGAATGTTAATGTATGTGAAGCTTCTTCTTATGTTAGGATACACTTTACTTTCATATTCTGGTCACTGACTAGTCCTTGATAAAATGTGGTCCTCACAGCTGACCCTTGAATTAGCCATGCAACTGTTGTAATGCAAGTTCTAAGCCAGGCACGTAATACTGATGAACTATATTATTGAGCAAGGCATGATTGTGAATCTGTGCATGCTGATGTAAGACAGTAAGACAGCAGCTGTAAAATTGTAAGCAGTATGGTTGTTGTGAACAACAGTCCTTTAAAAAAGCAGTTTTCAAAATTTGGCATTACGCAAGTTTTTGGTTTGGAAAAGAATGGCTACAACTGCCTCACATATTCATTTTGTATGTCGAACATTCAAGAATCCCATCCAAAAAACAGCAATGTGGACCACCAAAAATACATAAGGACCTAAGGGATCCCCCCTTTCATCCAATTGTTTCAGGAAGGGGTTGGGCCACAGAGTTTTGTTCTATCTGGATTGAATCTAAGTTTAAAGAGGTTATTCCACAGGTACAAAGAATTTTTAAGGATACAGGTGATTTTTTGACAAAGTTGTTTAATTTTTGTGAGTCATTACAATTCATAGAACAGGTCATGATGGTTACTATGGATGTGAAAAACCTGTTCACTGTGATACCGAATGAATATGGCTTATACACAGTAAAAAAGATTTTAAATATAAATAATTATTTTAGTGATGCGGTTGGTTTTCAGATTATTTGCCTGTTAAAGTTCGTTTTGGAGAATAACACCTTCATGTTTGGTTCTAATTACTATTGGCAGAAGCAGGGGGTAGCCATGGGCACCCCCCTGTGCAAATTCTTATGCAAATTTAGTATTGGCTCAGTGGGAGGACAATGTGCTTATAAAAGCTGAACATCCATGGAAGCAGTCAGTCATCTTCTATGGCTGTTTTCTAGATGACATTTTTTTATTGTGGAAAGGTACAAGTGAATTTTTATATGAGTTCCAAAATTATTTGGAATCTACTACAGATTTCCTTAGATTTACCCTGAATTTTTCAACATCCCACATAGATTTTTTTAGATGTTGCTCTAGGATATACATTAGATGGGTTTGAGACCAAGGCATTCTGAAAGGAGTGCTGGAAAAATATTATGTTAACTAAGGATAGTATGCATCCCGGACATATTACCAATAACATTGTCAAGGGACAGGCACTTAGGCTTTCTAGACTACATACTGGAGAAATTGAGTTTCAAACTGAAATGAATAATTTTTCTCTTAGACTTAGATCTAGAGGATATAAAGAAAGGGAGATAGAACATGGTATATCTACTGTGGCTCAACAATGTAAGGATGTAGGGGCACCCTGGTTCTCTAAGCAAGGGGTGAGCAATAAAGAAGGAAAAAATAAGATGCTAAACAAGGTGCAACTACATAATAAGGCTAGAAGCAAAGTGAATTTATGTGTAGCATATGGTAGTAATAATAGGCAGGTTATTGAAGTAATCAAGAGGAATTGGTAGATTTTAAAAACAGATGATGGGCTGAAGGATCTAGTAGGGGATGAACCAAGGTTTGTATATAAGAGAAAACCTCATTTAAAACAGATGCTTTGTGATAGAGAACCCTTTAAGCAAAATGATAGAGTAATGCCATTTAGTAATAGGAAAGGAACATGCCCCTGTCTGAATTGCAAAGCCTGTGCGTTTATAAGTAAAGAACAGATTTTTGTACATCCTGTGACACATAAAGTATATTGTCCGAACCACATAGCTAATTGTAATACAGAGAATATAATTTATTTAGCTAGGTGTCAATGTTGTGCATCATTTTATGTGAGGAAGACAAATTGTAGATTTAAGAACAGGATTTTTAAACATCTTTCAGATGTCAGGTTAAAAAGGGAACAGACTGCCTTATTTCAACATATTAAGGGAAATGAAGGGCATTGGTTTTGTTTTCAAGGTTTTGCAGTTAGTGATCATTAACTAAAGGGGGTGAGATGTCAAAAATCGTACAGAGTTCCATGAGGTTAAATGGATTATAGAACTGGGGGCTGGTAGACCCCCTGGTTTAAATGGCATGGTTCCTTTAAAGCCCATTTTAAGTAGGCTTAGACCTTATTTTTAATTTTTTAATTACTTGATTGTAAGTTTTTATTGGCTAGCTATTTCTATTTAATGTGGTTAGAATTGTTGAATGTTTCTCTAATGAAGGGATTGTTTCCCGAAAGCGCTAACCTGTTGTGTGGAATAAAAGCTTTGTTTCTCAGCCTGTTGGTCCACATTGCTGTTTTTTGGATTTGTTTTTTTTTTTTATTGCTACAGTGGACCTTTAGCCTCCAGTTGGTCTCTTTTTTAATTTGTTCATTCAAGAATCCCTTCATCAGACACACAGGTGACAGGTATATGAGAATGTCATGTTAATGTTGAAAATGCCATTTTACAGTTAAATGATAGCAAAAAATGGAAAATGCCATTTTACAGTTAAATGATAGCAAAAAATCAAATGTAGGATTATTCCAACTTTTTGCATTTTTTATGCTGCTTAGTACAGTTTTCAGCTTACATACAAATTATTCCACTGTCTGTTAAACTGCTGTCTTCTGTAACAACAGATCACAACATGCACTGCAGGAGTTAAGTAGGAGAAACATAAACTAATGCAGTATATGCAATAAAATTAAGAAGTGCTAATAAGCCATTGGTGGTCTTGTTACTACCTTGGGTATACACACAGCCCTGTTTGGCAAAAGGTAGGTTAGCCAGTAAAGTGAGAAAAAAACAGGAAAATATTAGGTCCTATACAGAAGAAGCAAAGAGAGAAGACGAAGATTACTAACAGTGATATATGAGTCCAAATAATGATGTTCTGAATTATTCATATCATCCAGCCATACATTTAATGCCCATGTATATGTATATTTTTGGGTCATCACATCTGATGACTCTGCATTCTGTTTTAATGTTCAGATGTTGGGATCTCTTACTTCTCTCTGTCAGAATTTTAACAGACAGAAGGCTGATGGTGAAGATGAAAGATGCAGATAACTCATATTAATCACCACCATAATCATCATTTTATTCTTCATCATTTTATTCATCTTTTTATTTTTTCATGCATTTGTTAATCCAGTAAGCTCTCTGGATGCAAGGTCCCTTTCTGGGGATGACCTGAGAGCACTGTCTGGTTAATTGACTTGCTCAGGGGCAAACAGTTAGCAAAACGTTGTAGTGGAAATCATTCTATGTGCACTTGATAGATCTGTTTTAAGATGCAGTGAAGAAAAGTGCCATACAGGAGTAACACAGCTGCAAAACCAAACATTATGTCTAAGAAGCCAGAAAGATCTGGTTAGGCTAAATTATTTCACAATCATTTATATATATTTATATTTGTTTACTGCCTGGACCTCACTAGACAAGAGCAGTTTTTGAGGTGGCTTATATTTTCCTAAGGAGAAGTGCAAGCTAAAATTTGAACTATCACCATTCTGAAGAGCAGAAACCATGACAAAATGAGTTAATGACACTGTATGTTGCACTTAGATAAGGTGAGATTCTTTCTTGAACATTTAAAAACCTCATGATCAATGCAGAGATATAATAACAAGAGCATAAATCAAAAATGCCAGTTTCATTTTTCAGAATATCTGTTACAGCTAGTATTTAATTTGGTGCCTAGCTACAGTTAGCTGTTGTTGGATAGCATGTGAATGAGCTTTTGGTATGCATTATAGTAGCATATTTCAGTCATCATCTCCTTTCGGCTTATCCTGGTTAGGGGTCAGCACAGTGGAACAACGGTCCACAGAATGATTGGCAATGGAGTTTTATGGTGTTGAGTTGCCAGCCCAATGCCCAACCTTCCACAGAAGGCACACACTCACACCTAGGGTCAATTTAGAGTGTCCAATCCACCTACAGCATGTCTTTGGGATGTGGGAGGAAACCGGAGCACCCAGAGGAAACACACACAACCACAGAGAGGACATGTAGACTCCGCACAGAAGGCATCCCAACCAAGAATCGAACCAGAGAACCTCTTACTGTGAGGTGGCAATGCTAACCGCTGCACCAACGTGGCTGCCCTCTTAGTACATATTCCACTATATTACAGATTTCTGTGGTGAGACACCAGATAAATATTTACTCAGTTTTCTTTTAACCCACCAGTTAACTAGTAAAATAATATGGCATATAATATAGACCACTCAACAAATGTATCTTATATCTATAAAAATATAAGTTTGATTTCTTTCAAAATATTTCTTTGAAGTTAGATGTTATCAGATGGCATGAAGAAAGTGGATTTTATGTACATAACACTTTTATATATTCCTATATGATGGGAAGAATGTGAATATTAAACATGGTTTTAAATACATTGAAGTAAACATGCCATATTAGCAAATGAAAATGTACATATCCAGTATAAATAATAACATAATTTTTCAGTACTTATTCACACTCCATGTCTGGTCATACATTTCTTGTATTTCTTCTTTGGTATAAATGATTGTGTTGACGTGATATATGCAAAAGGAATGCTAGAACATTTCTGAGAGCACCCAGACAACAGCATGTGTCGATTGTTGCTTTGTCAACAGTTAAATTATTGCTGCTGTGATTCTGTGAGTTTAACTGTTTATATATATATATATATATATATATATATATAACTATATATATAAAACTAACCTACAGTCCTCTCTTAAGACATGACTCTCCTCTTGCTATAACAAAATTGCCAAGTTCGCCACCAGCCATAAGTCTTCCACTCACCACTGTGTAACAAACTAAGTTGGTTAGAACTATCCAATCATCTCACCTACACACAACTCACTCTTGCTCACAAACCCATCTTCAACACCTTCCTCTGTCCCTTCCTCTCCTCTACCTTTAAAATGCCACCCCCCCAGATAGACTACTGAGATCTAACAACCAAAACCTAATAGAACTGTATAAACCAACTCGTCCCCCAGGTAAAAATCTCCTATCCTTTTCCCTTGCACGCCTCTGAAACTCCCTACCACCATCCATCCGCATCACCACAAATCACTCTTTATTCAAAAAAAATCACTTCACTCACATCTAATCTGCCTGTGGGAATACTCCTACTCCCACCCCACATAATCCCTTCTCCTCTTTACACTGGCAACATCTATTTCACTTAATTCTCTAATTCTTACAGCTTGCTCTAGCATGTGCTAAGTCATGAGCAACAAGCTACTTAGAATCTATAAATTGTATTATTTCCTTCAGAAAATATACCTCTAAAATGCAATGTTCTCTAAAATGCAATGCTTTTTTATTTAGTTTAAAATTACAATATTCTCTCTAATGTAATTGTTTTTTACTATTCTGTAGTATTTGTACTTAATGTAACCTAAAACCATGACTGCAATCTTTGCTTATATTTGGAGCTTTTCTCCCCGGACTCCATTGTAAACGGGTTCTTTTTTGGCCCAATGGACTATCCTGGTAAAACAACTACAAATAAATAAATATATATATATATATATATATATATATATATATATATAGATTTACAATCACTTTGATGAAGTGCAAGGCATCAAGATGCACATGTTCGAAGTGCAATAGTGCACTTCGAACATGTCCGAAGTGCAATAGTGCAATTTGCAAATGTGCATAAAAACAAACCAAAAATTATTGACTTCACAACTGTGAATGCTAGTGTGCATTTGCTGTTGTGAAGTCAATGTTCTGCATGGAGATTGCACTATAGTGGGGATCGGGAAATATACCCATTTCCTCACTATAGTGCGATCTCAGAGTTTGTATATATAATTAGCTGGGGTTGTGGGGGTGCAGAAGGGCTTGTGCCCCCCTACAAAACATTAGTTGGACATGTCTGGCCAGTAAGGTATGCTGGGTGATGTCGACTATGTTGAAAAAGGACTTGTCAATATTACCGGTTTTGTTTTTGTGCCTTTCTGACATTTTTAATTTGATGTTTCTTTGTTGAGTAAGTCATTACTTGATGGAATGCCTTTATATATTTCGGATTGAGTTTGGGCTGCTTTTGCCTTCAAGGCACAAGGCTATTTAAGGAACATGCACTGAAGAAGGCATTACTTTTGCCAAAACCAGTTTGTGGTTTGTTTTGCCACATTAAAGAATTGTACATTCTACATATCTCCCTGGTGCTGGACTATTTTGCGTGCTTGACTATGTGTTGGTTTGGTCCATGCACCCTATCTCACTTGCGTGGGATTGAGTAAGGTTGTAGCATTATTTAAGGAACATGCCCACTGAACACCAACTCCTTAAGGTACAGGAGGCACATGCAGCAGTGGTAGGGGTTATAAAAACTCCACAAGGAAAGAAGATCATACCAGTCTCACAGCTTATTATTTGACCCAAGGTGGAATGAATATGCTGTGGGTTTTTGACATCTGATGAAACAAACAACATGATTGGCTGAACAGGAAGGAGACTCAATAACCATCAAGGTTCAGGAGACAAAAATGAAAGAAACTATATTTTGCATGGATATCTGTTGATAAGATCTGAGCTGTCTGTGATATTCAGTGGGAGGATGTACTTTGTGCCATCATAGGTTTATAGGTTCATAGGTTGGTACTAGACTATCGGCCCTAAGGCCTATGCAAGCCTAGCCATAACAGTTCCCTGGAAATTTTTTCCCACAATATTTACTTCTCTGGGCCCCTGTCTAGCAAGGCGACTGATATGATCCCTGGGGTGAATTTCCTATCTAATTCTCCAAATACTCCAAAACATTTCTGTTGTGTGCCAAAGAGAAATTTAATAAGTAAAGCTTTCGGGCTAACCACCCTTCATCAGTACATAACATTGAATTAATTCTAAAATCATTTAAATAGGAACAACAGTTAAAACACATGATTCAGCCAGCCTAACAGAAACACCTTCCAATTACATATTCAAATACTACTTACTTACATAGAAACCTTAGTTGTAATACTTAATACATATATGCATATATATATATATATATATATATATATATATATATATATATATATAAAGTGCCATAAATATTCATATTTAAAATACCCAAACTTTCTAAAGTGTAAAATATTATATAAAACATTACAAAACATTAAAAACTGTATATATAAAAAAAAATGTATATATAAAAAATTTTAATTAAATATTTTCTCTCTGCCTTTTAATTAGTATTGGTTTTAGACTAACTGTTACATTTAGACCTGGTTCTGCCTCAGCATCTAACCTGATAATCCATTCAAATTATCTCATCTCTAACATGTTGCTAATATCCCCTCCCCTCATACTTAAATTTACTTCACATATTACTCTAAATTAAAAGAACGTATTATAGAACATAAATCGGAAATTAGAAGGGGAATATTAACCAATGCACTCAGTAAACATATTGCTAAAAATGAGGGTCATACTTTTAAATTTAGAGTAATATGTGAAGTAAATTTAGGTATGAGGGGAGGGGATATTAACAACATGTTAGAGATGAGAGAATTTGAATGGATTATCAGGTTAGATGCTGAGGCAGAACCAGGTCTAAATGTAACAGTTAGTCTAAAACCAATACTAATTAAAAGGCAGAGAGAAAATATTTAATTAAATTTGTTTATATATTCATTTTTTTATATATACAGTTTTTAATGTTTTGTAATGTTTTATATAATATTTTACACTTTAGAAAGTTTGGGTATTTTAAATATGAATATTTATGGCACTTTTTCTATATCTATATATATATATATATATATATATATATATATATATATATATATATATATATATATATATATATATATATATATATATATATATATATATATATATATATATATATGTGTGTGTATATATATATATATATATATATATATATATATATATATATATATATATATATATATGCATATATGTATTAAGTATTACAACTAAGTTTTCTATGTAAGTAAGTTGTATTTTAATATGTAATTGGAAGGTGTTTCTGTTAGGCTGGCTGAATCATGTGTTTTAACTGTTGTCCCTATTTAAATGATTTTAGAATTAATTCAATGTTATGTACTGATGAAGGGTGGTTAGCCCGAAAGCTTTACTTATTAAATTTCTCTTTGGCGCACAGAAGTGTTTTGGAGTATTTGGTGAATTTCCTGTCTCCCATCCAATCATTAAGGTTCCTTTTGAAGAGGGCCAATGAGGTGCTCTGCTTGACATGTATGGGCAGTCTATTCCAGAGTATGGGGAGTCTCTGGGTCAGGATCCTATCCCTTCAAGAGATGCTATGTTTCTGAATCACAGTCAGCCATTTTTAGATAATATTCAGGCCTACATGTTCCATGCATAACATGTTCTTAAGGATTGGACTATACCATCAGACATATAATAAATACTTACATGTATGATCATACAGGTGTAGAAATAAGCTATCCTGCTGCAATTGCATGAGGCAGACCACACAGCCCAATTCCAGGGCTTTGCTACAGACTGCATTGGTGCCAAATGAACTAAATCTCTGGGGGACATCAAAGCCAGGATACTTGATTCACAACCCAGAAAATAAGATACACAATTAATCTGTAAGTAATCTAGTAACACATAATATGCTGCCATGAGAGGTACTACACTGAAAAATGGAAGAAGTTTCATAGGAGAAGCAAAAGACAGAGATACAGAGTATAGAAAATGGAAAAAAGTGCAGATGAAGGTAGGAGGCCATCAGCGGCCTCAGATGAATAAGTATATATTTTTTGAATTTGTGCCAAACACTCTGAATTAAATTTATCTTCTTTAACTCTTTTAAATGCAGGTAAAGCCATATTAAATAGAGATAATGTGGTTTCAGGCCATGGGAACAACTATGCCTAATGTTGTGTATTTAGACTTTGTACTTGAGTAGCATGTGAGATCAGAAGCCTCTGTCAAGTATATGTCAACACTGTGCCCAAAAGAACATTGACATAAAGCAATATTCCACACAGTGTAGGTGATAAGGCCATATATATCTTTATACATCCTGTAATCCTAGTGTGAAGACACAACACCTGACTTTAGATTAGTACAAGCAGGGGTAAAGTCTCAATCCAGTGGCAGACTTGCTAATTTGGTGATGTCTTTCATATCCAGCTAGGCCTCATTCAAGAAGAACAGTCAGAATCCAAGTAAACCACCAAGGATATGTATGCCACAACAGGTGAACCACAAAAATAGCCAGGCTTCCAGAGCTCTGGTCTAAGATGAAACTCATTAACTTTCTACCTAACATTTAGGGCTCATGACTTCTTCATTTAAACATCACCAGAGTACACCCAATTCTGCTGGCCAATACTAATTCATATACTGTCATGTTAGTGTACTGTCATGCTACAAAGGCCAATAATACTTAGCGGCTGCACCAAATGGTCAAGAAAAATCCAATGCACAGTCTCAAGGACAGCCCAGGAAGTCACTTTAATAAAATAATAAAATCACAAGCATACACACATACACACAGAAGCTTTCACAATAATGTTTTAGTCAGGTATTTCTAAAAACTATCAAAATACATGCAGATGTCTTATATACCTAATCTTGTTGAGATAACTCAATCTCATACTCAGCTTCTCATGTTGTCTATTTTAGAACAGATTTCAAACTATTATCCTCATTTAAACCAGGTTCCTTGTTTGTTCTAAACACTTTTATCCAATTATGTTCTTTTTATGGAGTCTATATCATAAGCTCGAACTCCAAAAACAGTGAACTCTTTTTAATCTGCACCATATACCCGAAATCCAAAAAAGTCGAACGTACATAATAGCGATTTTTTTCCCAGAGAAAAAGAAAATCGCTGCTCCAAAAAAAAACATATAAACACAACATAAAGTGGGGGGCTTTGCCCCCCACACCCCCTACTTAAATATACCAACTCTGAGATCACACCACAGTGTAGGAAATGGCAAAGTCCTGAGAATGGCCCAGAGATGTTTTTTTTCCCTGGGAAAAAAATCACTGTTCCGGCATTTCGAGTATTTGGTGTTGATTAAAGAGCGTTCGCTCTTTTTAGACTTCAAGCTTATGATATAGATCTCTTTTTATGCTACAGTTATTATTTCTCCCCCTCTGTCATATTCTGATATTGCTTGTAATACAGTAAATGCAAACATATGTGAACTAGCCTTATAAATAGCCTTCTCTTGTATATGATTAGAAACTGGTAATGTCTTTTTATTTCAGAAAGATGATAATTCTATCGTTTAATTTATTAGATTTCCTTGCATAAAATGCATTACATACTTTACATAATATAATATAAACTATTTTTTTTTAATCAGAGCCTGCATATGTAGCTAAAATAAATTCATGTTACTGTAGAATCTATAAAAGAAGGTTTCCTATATATGTATTTACACTGTTGGCGTTTAAAGCCAGCCATAACTCCTTTGTTTGGACTATGCTTTGTATTCATAACATAATATTAGGTTTAGATTCTAAGCCTTTTTATAAGGCAAACTAGACTTGTCTTCTATTAAATGTTAAGTTTCATATAGTGATTATAAAATATACCAGTTCTTTTTAATTTCACACATATCTTTTGCATGTCTACTGTAAGACAATGTAATTCTATTATTTTATCTATTCTTTCATTCTGTCTTACGTATTCATTAGTATAATAAACTGACCCAGTACTCTCACTCCTTTCTTGTATTTTTTGTTTAAGATTTGATCTGTCTCTAAAACCTCTTCCTAATTCATGGACCGAACCACAAAAGTTTAGAGGAGCCAAATTAGAAGACTGTAAAGGAAGAAGTCCTGTATACACTAGCATGGCTTCTGTCTTCACTGAATTAAACCTGAGTCATTTATTATTCATCTAGTTAAGAATGGAGTCCATATATTCTTCCATAATGGTAAAGCTGAACGTCTTGTGCTGAGAGAGGGAGAAGCATAATTTGAATAATAAGACCAAGGTACTCAGTGCAACTTGATAAGTGGACTTGATTGGGCCTAATTCTATCCGCAGAAAGTTGACTATGCAGCTGAAATTATGTCTATGACCTATTCAAAGTCAACATGCTTATATTCTGTCCAGCACAAATGTTGACAGTTAGCTTCTAGATCAACAGTGTTGTCAATGGACAATGCTTGCATAAAAGACCTACTGATCAGTTCAACTTTAGCTGTAGAGAATGGATGCTACTGGACAAAAGTATCACCTTCTTATGTGAGATCCCTGGCTGGTATCCATGATAATAAACAGTTTAGTTTTGTCCTGAAACTGGAGAACCTCCTCCAATTGCATTGAAGTCAACACCATTGCCAACATACCTCATGGAGCTCCTGGTGATGCAAGTACAACCTGACCACAGTAGTCATGGAGTGTACACATTCCGAGATGACTGAACACGCGATCATATTCTGTCATTGTCAGTGATCACAAGGACCTATTTGTGAAGCCAGGCACCAGTAAATCTTCCTTAACTTAAAACAAGTGGAAACATTTGCTAAGAAAACTCTGCCATGAAATAGCTTAATTTTTTGATGGATTCTAGGACAAATTATCCTTTATTATGGGAAATACTGCAAGAAAGACCCAACCAAGAGAGAGTCTTCACTGTGTTATACCTACATTAGTTGAAACACTACTATTCGTTAAGGAGGCATTTGCATATATCCCATGGGCCTCCACTACAGAAGGTTTAGGGATTTATACAGTAAAGACTTTCACTTGGCTAGATCTTTCTTGCAGTTTTTACTGAATGGTTTGTCTGTATGACTTTTTTATCCTTTGGTTTATATCCCTGGAAACAGTGAGTTTCTTAAGAAAAAGAATCTACAGAAGAAAAAACTGGGCTTGGCCTCTCCTTCCCTAGCGCAGCAACTGTTTCAGTAGATTGAGAAACTGCTTCAGAAATGTATCACTGGCATTCAAACAGGAAGCAGAACTCTTTGTTAAAGATACTGCTGACCACAACATTTTTTACCCCTTTGTATGAAATGGGTTATCCCCTTCCATAACGATGATCTGGGTAGTTATACACATTTGTTAATTAGGTTTTATATCCGGCACCATTTTTAAAGTTGGTTCTTTTTCTGCATTACATCTGGCGATACATAGAGTGTTGTTATACCAGAGTACAACTTATAAATATTCAGTGTTTTCCCCCCTTTGGTATAAGATGCATTTTGTCTTTCCCTCCATAATCCATCCAATATAACCTCCTACATATGGAGGGGGAAAAGCTAAATTTTGGAAATATGTGAAGACAGTCAACATTCCATAGAATTTACCTTATTAAGTTTCATAATGAAATAACAACCTGCATCAGGTGAGCACTACATGTGTCTAAGTATATGTCTGAGATCATTCAACTGAAATAATCTGAGGGGGTATCTGCCATTTTTTTCTCCTAACACAATGGACTAAGGGGTGATCATCTACAATCCCCTAGCACCTCAAGACAGAGAACTCTGATGTTTTTGTTTCTGAATATCCTGTTTATAACTTACCAGCAGTGTCTACTAAGCCTTTTGATGAAATGCTAACCCAGTGATATAAAAGCAGGACTTGGGCCTGTGCTGCCATTGGCACAGAATTGACTAATGAGTTGAGAAGCTGGAGTATGAACTGGGGAGACAGGCTTAGGCTCTGGTGGCCAGTGTCTACCTGCCTGTTTTAGGGGTCTCAGGAGGAGGGAAAGGGGTTTGCTCACTGTTGCATCATCTCTATTGATGAGCATGGAGAATTGTAACATAATTCAGTTCACACAAAGATCTAGGTAGGTGTGCTAGCGATGCATATACAGTAGTGTTGTTCACACAAAGATCTAGGTAGGTGTGCTAGTGATACATATACAGTAGTGTTGTTCACAGAAAGATCTAGGTAGGTGTCCTAGTGATGCATATACAGTAGTGTTGTTCACACAAAGATCTAGGTAGGTGTGCTAGTGATACATATACAGTAATGTTGTTCACACAATGATCTAGGTAGGTGTCCTAGCGATACATATACAGTAGTGTTGTTCACACAAAGATCTAATGCATATACAGTAGTGTTGTTCACACAAAGATCTAGGTAGGTGTGCTAGTGATGCATATACAGTAGTGTTGTTCACACAAAGATCTAGGTAGGTGTCCTAGTGATACATATACAGCAGTGTTGTTCACAGAAAGATCTAGGTAGGTGTCTTAGTGATGCATATAAAGTAGTGTTGTTCACACAAAGATCTAATGCATATACAGTATGTTCACACAAAGATCTAGGTAGGTGTCCTAGTGATGCATATACAGTAGTGTTGTTCACACAAAGATCTAGGTAGGTGTGCTAGTGATACATATACAGCAGTGTTGTTCACAGAAAGATCTAGGTAGGTGTCCTAGTGATGCATATACAGTGGTGTTGTTCACACAAAGATCTAGGTATGTGTGCTAGTGATACATTACAGTAGCATTGTTCACACAAAGATCTAGGTAGGTGTCCTAGTGATGCATATACAGTGGTGTTGTTCACACAAAGATCTAGGTAGGTGTCTTAGTGATGCATATAAAGTAGTGTTGTTCACACAAAGATCTAATGCATATACAGTATGTTCACACAAAGATCTAGGTAGGTGTCCTAGTGATGCATATACAGTGGTGTTGTTCACACAAAGATCTAGGTATGTGCGCTAGTGATACATTACAGTAGCATTGTTCACACAAAGATCTAGGTAGGTGTCCTAGTGATGCATATACAGTAGTGTTGTTCACACAAGGATCTAGGTAGGTGTCCTAGTGATGCATATACAGTAGTGTTGTTCACACAAAGATCTAGGTAGGTGTCCTAGTGATGCATATACAGTAGTGTTGTTCACACAAGGATCTAGGTAGGTGTCCTAGTGATACATATACAGTAGTGTTGTTCACACAAAGATCCAGGTAGGTGTCCTAGCGATGCATATACAGTAGCATTGTTCACATAAAGCTCTAGGTAGGTGTCCTAGTGATGCATATACAGTAGTGTTGTTCACACAAAGATCCAGGTAGGTGTCCTAGCGATGCATATACAGTAGCATTGTTCACATAAAGCTCTAGGTAGGTGTCCTAGTGATGCATATACAGTAGTGTTGTTCACACAAAGATCCAGGTAGGTGTCCTAGCGATGCATATACAGTAGCATTGTTCACATAAAGCTCTAGGTAGGTGTCCTAGTGATGCATATACAGTAGTGTTGTGCACACAAAGAACTAGGTAGGTGTCCTAGTGATGCATATACAGTAGTGTTGTGAAGGCATGCAGACAACACTGAATGCCTTCCATCTGGAAATTTAGGACATTTAGCAAATGTCACTCTTGGCAGTCAGCCAGAGTGGCACAACAAAGCCTTGATCTTCTCTTTATCCATCTACCATGATCTTTCTCCATCTACTGTGATGGAAATAGTTAACTGACAGCCAGAGGACAGGGAATGTCTGGAGGACTGACTGGGAAGTGTCAGCTGGCTAGTCAAGATGGGAGTATCTGGAGTTCAAGCCAGGGCATTAGGGCAATAGTAAGTGGTGAGTCTTTGAAAGGGGGCCAAAACAAATGTACTACAGAACTTGACTGGTATATCTGGATATGTATAAAACTTGTTGATGAATTGGTGTACTGCCAGCATACATTTTTATTTTTGTATTCATTTATATTTTGTTAACCAGGTTATCCCTACTGGAGGGTCCCAGGTTTAGAAAGAATCAAAAGAGAAACATTACAAAGTGACTTTACAGTATTCATTAGAATGGTGTTAAAATTTGCATAACAGTTTACATTTGAAAAATTATAATTAACATTTCACAGGACAAGTACATAAAAATGATATTAAAAAGAAAATCATGAAACTGCATTACGGATCACATCAGCAAACACAAACTTTAAGAAATCTAATTTCTTGTTATGACACATTCAAAGTATGTTGTTGACATAAGACACAATTTATAGTAACAAAGAAAAGAACTTGAAATTTTTAATTTTAACAGCTTTAGTAACTTTAAGACATGATAGAATCTAAAAAGTGGTAATGATATCCTGAGAGTAAGGAAGAATAGAAACTGATGGTGAAAGACAGTTTAGGAAAGTTAAGAGAAAGTTCATTGGAAGAAAAATATTAGTTTGTTATACATTTCTCTGACAGGGGGTATTTATGCGGTAGCATTGAAAGCATGCTTAAATTAGAACTGATTAATTATCTAATTAATATATGAGGCAAACTGTTTTATAGTACAAGGAAAAATGCCTTGGAGTCATTTTTAGAGTTCTGATTTTGAACCCTGACAAGCATTGCATTGTCAATATGTTTTACCCAAACATGACTTCTGAAATATATTGAATAATACAATGCTCAATCAGAAATGTAAGATATATATGTATATATATATATATATATATATATATATATATATATATATATATATATATATGTATACGTAGAACGTGCGACTGCTGTAAATGTGTTTTTCTGAACCATCACACTGATTCTGTCTCTGGGGTGCTGCATCTGTTTTCCATTTGGGCCTAGAACCCCAACTGGATGCTCACTTGCCTGCTGCTCTGAGGCGAAAGTGTCTCTCCAAAGACGTGTCAATGGGACATTCAAGAAATGGTAATGTAAACACCTGTCAGTGTTAAAAGAGACCTTAGATCAATTTATAAGTTTAATAATAAAAGCTGCTTCTTTGCCTTAGGAAGAAAACAACATTCAGATCATATTTCTCATAATCAAGCTTCAACAAGTCTCAACAAAATATCACCAGAACTGCATTTACTCTGAAAGGGACACATCACTCGTGGAAAATAATTTACTTTCATGGACCTAGGAAAACAAGCTGCAAAACTCTCTGAAATGTGCAGTGAAAGACTCATCTGACACGGTGGCAAGGTAGCTACACGTCTGTGGTATAATTGTGTTGTCTTTCTGTGATGAGTCATGCATGTGAGAAAACAAAACATTGGATTTGGGTGTTAGTTTCTTGTAGGCATCAAACTACAAGTTCTACCATGGATATAGTGCATGGTCTAAAACTGGTAACACCTCTAACATTGCACAGTGTGTGTGTATTTAGTTACTGCATGGTGGTCACCTGTTAGGTTCTGCCAGGCACACATTTTTCTGGGAGATTCAGAAAGATAAATGCCAGAATTATAACTCTATTTTCAAAATAAGTAGTGTTCATGTCTGCAAGGTCTGAACCACATGTCATACTAAGAGTCATAGTTCTGTATCACTTCTTAAATTTGAAAGACCTTTATGCCTCATGCTTAAGAATTACAGCTAAGTGTGCACAGCCAGTCTGCAAATATTCACTGACACATGACCCTGAAATTGCATACACTGTTTATGTATTTATGTATGTGCGTACATTTGTATGTCTGTATGTATGCATGTATTTGTTTATTTAAGGGGCATAAAATGCCTTGCGACCTTTTGCTTCCAAATGGGGTTCAGCAGGATAGCAGGTGTCTCAGGATTTTGAAAGCAACTCCAACTTACCATTTAATTTGCGGTACGGCACTCCCCCCCCCCCCAAAACAGTACCACTTCCTGACAGGTTGCCATTTAATTTGCGGTACGGCACTCCCCCCAAATCAGTACCACTTCCTGACAGCTTGCCATTTAATTTGCGGTATGGCACTCCCCCCAAAACAGTACCACTTCCTGACAGCTTGCCATTTAATTTGCGGTACGGCACTCCCCCCCAAAACAGTACCACTTCCTGTCAGCTTGCCATTTAATTTGCATGCACGGCACCCCCAAAACAGTACCACTTCCTGACAGGTTGCCATTTAATTTGCAGTATGGCACCCCCCCCAAAACAGTACCACTTCCTGACAGCTTGCCATTTAATTTGCGGTACGGCACCCCCCCCAAAACAGTACCACTTCCTGACAGCTTGCCATTTAATTTGCGGTACAGCACTCCCCCCCAAATCAGTACCACTTCCTGACAGCTTGCCATTTAATTTGCGGTACGGCACTACCCCCCCAAAACAGTACCACTTTCTGACAGCTTGCCATTTAATTTGCGGTACGGCACCCCCCCCAAAACAGTACCACTTCCTGATGCAAGTGTTTCCCACCAACAGCCTGAGATGTGCATTTAATGCAATCTATGCTATAGCAAAATGAAGCCATGTTAAACAAACCTAATGGAGGGGATGATGAATATAAAATGTATGAGCAAAACCTGGTTCTGTGGCATAGCGGGATAAAGCCCTGTCTATGATTCAGATTCCCCAACACTGATTAGTGGCTCCAGTGATGGCACATCAAGGCAGGAGAGGATTGTGGGAAAGAGATGGTGACCCTTATTAGCTGATTGCTGCTGTGCAAATAGAAGCTTGTGTATGCACAATGATCACTAAACCAGGAGGTGTGGACTTGGTGATCCCAAGCCAGTGATAGTAGCTCTCCAGGGGAGCATTGTGTTTAGAATCATGCACACACCATTGAGAGAGTGAAGAATACCTCTGTGTTGATATAAGCATCCATGAATTTCAAATTTTGCAGACTCAAAGCCAGAAGAAGCAGACTTAGAGCTATTAAAAAAACAATATGGCTGAATGCATGACAGCTTCACAATCAGCTCTCATCCAAGGTAAAATGGAGGAGTTGCCCTAGCAGCAAACAACTGGGGGCTCAATTGGCAGCTTTGAAGGAGTGCCAATCACTCTCTACCTGGTAGTGCAAGCACTCTGATAACACGTGTAAGTAGCCTTGAGTCATGATCATGGCTGCTTAAATGCTTATATAACAGTCATTGTTAAAGAAAGTAAAGTGTTATACATGTGCAAAACAGCTCTTTGATATATTTTCATTCTGACTTCTACTTCAAGCAAAAACCCTTTGCTTAAAAGTAAGGTTACTTTCAGACTTTCATGCATACTGTGTAACAAAGTGTCAGCTTTTTGCTCCTTTGTATGACTGTAAGTGCCGTTACATTTAAGTATAAATAGTGATGGAGGTATAGGAACATGTGAAAAGGACAAATATGTTGACCTCTTTTCTTTGGTACTTAACTCTGTTTGAAGAAAATTTTTTTCAACTTTGTTTTAGGAGGGAATCAGCTGTGGTTATCAAATGACAGTAGATAGAAAAAAAATACATGAACAGAGATTTCCTGAACCCAGAATCAGAGCACAGAATGACAGTACTGCTGTACTGATGGATGTTCCTGTGCATAGAACTAATGCTTCTTACATTTTCAGTCAACATCATCATTTTAGGAGGCAGCAGGTTTCAAATTAACCAACAGATGCATCTTTTTACATAGATATTAAGGAAAAAGAGAGTCATTTCAGATGACACCCCAGCTTCCGTCTTGCTGACTTTGCTGTGATTGCTCTTTAAAAGAGGCAACATTTTCTATTTATTAAGAGAATATTATAAGAAAATAAAGGTACAAAATGCTATCTTGCCACCTGCCCACTGGAAAGTGGTATGCAATGCCTCCAAGGAGGCCAGACCTGTGCTAACTATTCTTTCTCATGTGGAACTTTCTACACTCATTTCACTTTGCACGTAGACCTGAGTATTACGAGTGATTCATTGTGGATTGTGATTGTGATTCTGATTTTTTTATTATTTTTTTATGTTGTGTTTCTTTGTCTAGGGATCATCGAAGACCACACCGTGGAGACAATAATAATGAAAACCTATTTCAGCGAAAGACTGACTCCACGAAGATCTTCACAGGACCTGTTGGCTGACAAGGTGAACTTTGCCCTTTTTCCAACAGTAATACACTCTTGGAGTTAGTATATTTAGCTAGGGGAGTGTAAGTGGTACAGCTCCCCACATTGGGAAGTCTGGGGGCATAGCCCCCTAACAGGGTGGGTAGGGATGGTGCGGTTTAGGTTTTGTGACTTTTTGAATTAGTGATTACTTACCCTGGGAAAATCTTCATTGCTCCCGTCTTTCGCTGAAATGGGTTTTCATTATTTTCATCTGAATGATGTGGTCTTCGATGATCTGGAGTTTCGACGATCTGAAGTAGACCCATAAAGATATATATATATATATATATATATATATATATATATATATATATATATGTGTGTGTGTGTGTGTGTGTGTGTGTGTGTGTGTGTGTGTGTATTACAAAGTATGTTTTTTTTTGTCAGGTTAATAGTATAATATCACTGTTTATTATTTCAAGCAAAGATGGTGGTCATAAATTCCGCGATGGTGGTGCTGCAGTAGCGTTGTCACCTGACAGTAAGACGCTGTCCGGTTCAATTCTCAGCTAGAGCATCTTCTGCATGGAGACATGTGTGAATGGGCGTACCTTCATTGAAGGTTGTGCATCAGGGCTGGTAACTCGGCACGTAAAAATCAACTACCAATCATTAGCGGACCGGAGTTCCGCTGTGTCGACCCCTAACCTGGAAAAGCCGAAAGACACAAACAAACAATGGTTGTCATAAATAAGTTTGCTACTGAATGACATTTCCAGTCTCTGGATATCAGTTCAAGAACAAACAAGCAAATCTGAAATGTATACAAAACAGCAAGATTCTATAGTTTGTTTACAGGAAATGCATTAACAAATAGACCTGATTACATTAAGGAATGAAAGATATGGAAGCACTGATGTAAGCTGATTTTTCCTAACAACATGTCTTTGCATAGCACAGGTGTGCTGATTCCCTGCAAGGATGACAAAATTCTTATGTATATTAATAACATTATCCAATCATTGCAGGTAGTATGTTGTTAGATATTTGTATAGGGTGCACATATAAATCGTATTTTACATGCATCTTTAACAATTACACTTCTTTTCATGAAAATGTAGAACATGGTTTGCAGTAACTGGATGATCCTGCAGTTTTATTAGTAGTTGTTTAGAAGACAATTTTGTCCCAGGAATGTGACAAGTCATCTTGTAATATTTATTTTAACCATGTTCACCAAGGGATCAATCTTAAAAAGTAAATGCATAAACAGTACTTGGTGTACCCCTGTGGTTTAAACCCATAAAAAAGATTTTCCGCCATATTTACATTTATAAATTATCATCTCATATTGATTTTTCTTAGCCTCTAAAAATTTAACTCTCAGATTGAGATGCATCTTCTTTGGTATGATTACAAATTATTAAAATTTAACAAGTTAACAAAAAGGATCTCAGTATAGAAGAATTTTTCCACAGAGGTTATCTGATAAAGAAATTATGGCACATTTAATAAATACTTCATTAAGCTACTGGAAAGAGAAGAAACAAAAGTCAGGATCTCTCTCTGTCAAATAGAATTCTACAAAAGCTGTAATCTCTGCAGTTTTAAAGACATTTAGACACACACTTCATATGATATCACTATGTAATCTGAAACTGATTGACTAATCTGTAGATGGAGAGATGCTACTCTTGCAAGACGGATGAACCTTTGTAGAAGAAACTGTTTTTTTTTTTTTAAGAAAACAGACTGAGGTCAGATGCAAAAGTAGATGTGATTTAGAAAAGATGTTTTTTGTTGTTCAGTGACTAAGCCTGTAAGTGTTTGGTGACACAGTGTAACGAAACTTAAAAATAACTTACTTGGCATATCGGATGATTGACATGAAACAGCATGCATTTTATTATTTTGAATGTAAATATACTCTGTACCACCTTACTGTTCTGCTCATTGTAGCTCATGTAAAAGTTGAGTTTTATTTTTGCTAGGTGTGTCTATGAGAGGTGTCCCTTGTTTTTTTTTTCTCCTCTTTTTGATATCCAGGACTATTAGGTCAATGTTTTCATTATAACATTCTTTGTGTGTGTGTGGGGGGGGGGTCATTAGGAGGTATAGATCTGTAGTACCTGCAGATAGCTGCTGGGAATTGACAATTTCAGTCTCCATTATGTAGGTCCAACATTAAGTCTGAGATGATGGCCAGCCTGTTTCAGATGGATATAGTATTAGAATATAGTGCTCTATGTAGAACAAATGGACTGCTGGACTCACTTATTGGCCTGCAGTAACACTCTGGAACTCTTTTAAGTATCTGAATGCTGACTTGTTATCCTTGTAGTAATTGAGATTTTCCCTTTTCAGTGCCTAACTACAGTCTGTCAATGGTTCACCATATCCTTATGCCTCCTAAAGACCCACAAAATGCACAATCACCACAGGACTGCATTTCATCAATGCATTCAGTGTACCCCTTCAGAACAGCGCAGTACATGAGGACAGAACAGTATAAATCTCGGACTGGAAAACAGAATCCAGTTAGAAATATAATTCCAAAAACAGTATAAATCCCAGACTTGAAAAACAGAATCCAGTCAGAAATATAATTCCAAAGTTACAAAAAAACAGATTGTTCGCGTTTTTACTCACAGTGGTATAAACATGGTCTTCTCAAATGAAACAGTTGTTTCACAATGGCAACAATCCACAACTATACTGAGTGCGTCACTGCTGTAGTGGGCAGCATGCTGGAGATGATGCAAGGAAAGGAAAAGCAGACATTTTGAGAAACAATGAAAAAAATGCGAAGGTTAGGGGATCATGGGAATGTGTGAAGGGATCTGTAGGGTAGAAAGAGGGGATCATTTTATCTAAGTATAAGGCAAAGCAAGAGAACAAGACTGGATATATATCTGGGCCTGTCGAGATCCAAGACTGGATATATATCTGGGCCTGTCGAGATCCAGGAGATAACTGAAAGCATTTGAGTAGATGAAAGGAATATTTTAGACCATGGGGATAGTGTAATAACAAAACTGGAAGGTATGCATGGAATGGGTCAGATGAGGGGGTGGAGCAGAAAGGATGGGTAAGAAAGAAGATGGTTACAGATACAAGAAACTGGGGAGAGTGGGAAATGGGGGACACTGGTGATATACCAATAGGTCAGTGTGATGCATAATATGTATGCAAGAAGAGAAAGGAAGAGAAGGACAGAAAAAGAGGAAGTTTATCAAAGTAAATTGAAATGAATTAGACCATGATAACCTGAAAAGCAAATATGAATGTGTGTGTGTGTGTGTGTGTGTGTGTGTGTGTGTGTGTGTGTGTGTGTGTGTGTGTCTGTGTGTGTCTGTGTGTGTGTGTGTGTGTGTGTGTGTGTGTGTGTGTGTGTGTGTGTGTGTGTGTGTGTGTGTGTGTGTGTGCGCGGGCATGCGCAGGTGTGCACATACCCACTTCTCAGTAAGTTTGGTATGAGTGGTCATCTGAGTCTGTGCATGGAAAGCCTATCTGCAGGTGGGTGGGAATATTTATAAATGTAATGCCGTGACAAATTTAACATCAATTTTATTACCTCTATATCTGATTTAAATGGATCTCAGGCTCTGAGTGACCATTTAAACAGAGTATGAATCTTATCATGAGGAGAGTTTATTACTAAAGCGTTAAATATTGTGCTGATAAGCCAATCATGTCCCACATCCTTTCCCATTGGACAGATTTTGTTACTTATTCATTTTCTTCACTGTTTGTATCTAACCCAAATGCTGCCACAGCCAAAACAGATGACAATGTTTAGAACATCTAATCAAATAATGTTCTAAGAACATGTGTGATAGTTTACAATGTTTTCAACTACTGTATTAGACTCGACATTCATTTTCAAAATGTTTAAAACACAAACATTTCAATAATCTCAGCTTTCAAAGCTTTCACCAGAAGATGGAATGCTGATATAATTGGCAGAAGTAGTTTGTGCATGCCTTGCCCTATGGAAATGTGCTGGTATAAGTAGGCTCCCAGCTTACACATGGGGAATGGAGAATGAAAAAAAACAACAAAAAGTACCATTAAACGTTTGGTAACAGTCTCCTTCTAATGAAGACATGCAGTATTGTACCATTACATGGAATGCCTTTCATGATTATTTCCACTGGCATATTTCTTTTCTGTTCATCCGCAGCATGTTGTTATAAATAGAAGGAGGTAGAGAGCGGTCATCAAGTACAACAGAATGGGCCCATATGTTGCAGGGGGATTTTCCAATTCTCCCTGCTCCCAGTATTATTCACATCATGTAGGGCCCCCCTTCTGGTTTGCCTGATGACGCCACCCATGATCCTGGCTCTAGCACTAGCAGATTTTGGATACCTGAGCATTAACTGTGGGACTATAGGAAAACATCCCGAGGATTTTACATGTAGCGTTTGTAGCTGTTGTTAAATTTTGTGACAAGCATAAGTACTCTCTAGGGCCTGCTTGTGAACATCTTGTTAAAGTGGGAATATTTTCTGTGATCCTATTAAACTGGAGCTCAAAGTAATGTCTAACGTGTTATTATTTTTGTTCTTAGTGAATTCAGAGTAGAAAAATTAAAACTAAGTGTTTAGATTCATTGCTAGTTACAGTCACTAGACTGTTATGCAACTATGGATTTACTTTCGATTGTCTCTTTCATTTAATACTGTCACCTCACACTCTCTGGAACGAAAACAGAGGAAGCTGATTCCAGGCAAGCAGTGTGTTATAATCATCCATTTAAATTGATTTTGCATATCATTTGCAGATTGCAAAGCTAATCAAGTCTAAAGATCCACTAACCATAGCAAATGGTGATCTTTTTTCATATCAGGTTTGTATATCGCCAGCTCTAGCCTTTTTTATTTTTTGAACTCTTATCCAGCCAACTAGTATCTGCTTCTGTTAAACTCCAAGACTTAAACTTGTGAAATGCATTATTTTGTGAAAGGCATTTCTGATTATGTATAAGAAATATAATGCACTTTTTTACTGTTTGTCATGATTATTTTACTAAAGGGAATATTGTTTCCTGTTGTGTCTGTGCAGTCTCTCCTGCTCACAGGAATGGATTTTTCTTTTCACCTACTATTATGACAGATTCAACAGCAAGGCACATGAATGAGATGCCACAACTGAATATACTGTGTATTGTGCTACCATTCTATACAACGCATGCCCTACCATAAAGCTCTCTCCCATACAGTAGCAGGTTTAGACTTGTACAAGGCACCAGCTGTGTGCATATCTTAGTCTGTTAACTGCCTAATCGTCCACAATCTGCAGGTAAGGTCAGGTAAGATCACATTTTCTTTGTATTCTAAAGTTTGAATAGGCATGTGAAGAGAGCTGAAGTTCCTTTCTTTTACTGTAGATTTTTTTGTAGACTACCTAATATTCACACTAACTTAAGCATAAAACTAGTTTTATTAGCAGTTGAAATATATTTTGCAGCAGTTTATTATTTTATATAAGCTCAAAGCAAGAATTGCTCTGAGAAGGAGCCAGTCTTAACAGATATGTGCATTACAGAACTAGAGACATTGTGAGCATTCATTTAATCCTGAATAGTCATCCCATGTCAGAAATGTGATTTAGTAAGTAGACAGGGCACCTAGTATCTATCTACAAATGTATATCTATAAATCAATATATAGGGAAGCATAGCTATTATTTCATGTGCACAAACGTCAATGTGTAAATCATCAACCTCACATGGTTGAAGACCAAAAACATCAATTCACAAACAATAAAAAAAAAAAAAAAACAATAAACCAGTGTTTTTGCAGGAGCCCCCAAGCCTTTCAACTCAAAGATTGCACTACAGTGGAGAAAGGGCAAATTCCACAGTCCCCACTGAACTAGTCTGACCAGCTGATTTTCAATCAGCTGAACTGGCTTTCTCACCCATGGACAAAAGGAAACTTCAATGGAAAGGCATGCACATATACATAAGTATAGATATAGATATAGCTATTGATATATATATATATATATATATATATATATATATATATATATATATATATATACTTACTATCAAAATGCTGAAGTAGTGTTCAGTGAGCACAGGTATGTCGAAATACGGTTGGAAGATTTCCGTGTTGCCGAACGTTACTTGAGCGAGACAATTGCATCAGCAAATGCCACTGTGCATTCGCTGATACAAACCTCAATGTTAGGAGTACAGATCACGGTACAGTGCAGACTGGGAAATCCATCCCTTTCCTCACTGTAGAGTGATCTTGGAGTTGGAATATTTATTTAGCAGGAGGTCTGGGGGGCACAGCCCCAACGGGGGGTTGCAGGAGGGCTTGACCCCTTGCAAAACAGTGAATTTGCTGGGTAGCGGCTAGACTTACCTTAGCTCCTATCCTGACATCATGTTCACTATTCAATCTAAATGTCAAATCTGATGAATGCAAGAATTCATCATTCTGGTCCGATGTTCAAAACTGAATTTGTTTTGAACGTTGACATTTTGATAGTATATATAATGCTGCTGCACAAAGGGCTGGTCTTGCTACAACAAATTTACTATACATTTGCACAGGTTGCAAAAAAATGATGTGTAACATGCACTAGTAGTGTGTTTAGTCGGGTCTATATTATAACATCGAAGTCTTACAACTTCGAATGTTATAATATCGAACCAAGTAGAGCGAAATGCCAGAAAACCGAACAGTCAGAATAACGAATTTTTTCGCAGGGAAAAAATTTGCTGTTCTGACAAACATACACATAACACAAGCACACCAAAATAAATAATCCACACATACACTTCACAAAACCCTACACTAAACCATACATACACTACTAGCTATCCACCTACCTTAACCCAACCCTGTGATACGAATGTGATACATTGAGAGAGTGTGATTATTTTGACTGTTGCCTCACTATATCTTGACCATTATTTTATTCTTTCTTTTATTCTTTCTTATTTCTTTTTGATATATAGAATGATGTTATGTTATGTTCTGAAACATTCTAGTCTTCTGGGCAGACATAAGAGGTGATAGATACTCTGTTCCGAAACATTCTGATGATTTCAGCAAGTTACATTTGATTACGAAACATCCTTTGTTTACTACTTTTAGTTATGAAACATGACTTGTCTGGAATTTTCTAGTAATGTACTAAAAACTCACAAGGTTATTGGAATATTCCAGTGTAGTACTCGAAATTTGCAGAATCATTGTACTTGGCAGGATTTGCTGTTCCTTCTGGGGTGGGTGGCCAATACCACAAAATGCTCTAGCAAGATCCAGCCTACACTGGAAAGTACTGATTCTCATGACTTGTAGTAAACAACTCGGTTATATATAGGCGGGATTCTCTGCATTCAGGCAGAAGCCTCACCTGTGGTGTGGACGCACTGCCCAGGACTGTTTTCCCGATGAGGACTCCTGCCTGACTGCAGCGGGGCTTCCCAGTCGAGACTGAAGACAGGATGAAGTTTTCTCTTTATCGGTGATGTATAACTTTCTTTAAATGTATTGTCTAATCTTTCTTTCTGTTAAACGTTTTATTTTAGTAGAATAGAGTGGATTTACTTTTCCATTTCTAACAGACAAATAAAACTTATTAGCTTGTTAGTCCTTTTAGTAGAAATAAAGTTTATATTAGTTAACTTTTGGTAAAAAGTGTCTTTATTTCGAATCCTGCTCATTAGGCAATACATTATTTTTGGTGCAGCGAGTAGGGTTCAAAATGTTTAAAAGGAAAAGTAAGAAGGACATAGCGTTCTTTGAGATAGAAATCCCAGGATGGGACCAGGACCTGTACAAAGCATTAGCTTTGGAATGGTCAACGGGTACAGGATTAAGTGAGAATTGGGATATTTGTTTAAAAGATGCCGAACCTGGTTCGGTGCAAGCATGCTTACAAAAGGTTTTAGTGGAAAAAGGGAAAGAATTGAGTGCCGTATGCAGACGGGGCTGGATCCTCTTGACTGCATACCGAAAATCACATGACGATAAAATACGTAAGTGTGAACAAATAAAACAACTAAAGAAATGGATAGTAGAGTTAGAAAAACAAAATGTAATTTTACAGTGTCAGATTAAATTAGCAGACAAAACAGACATGTATCAGCATGTAGCAGAAAATACTACAATACGAGTAGCAAGATACAAATATCGGAAACGAAGAGGCAAAGTTAATAAAAAGAAAGTACAAATGTCAATAGCGAAGGCAGGCTTAGACTGGGACACAGACCACTGGGACGGAGATATCTGGTATTCTTCCGATCCTCTGTCCCAGTCGGACTCTGATAATGAAAATAGTGTTTTCCCGGGAGAGGAAGAACGGAATAAAGGGGGACCAGGAAAGGGAAAACCAATTCTTCGACGACAGCAGCAAATGGTTAACGGGGCACAAGGGCTCCAAGGAGGGCAGGAAGAACTTCATTACAAAGATTTTACTCAACAGGAAATAAACGATTTGATTGAAAGATTTAAACAAAAATCTGGAGACTCATTAATAGCATGGATAGTGAGACTGTATTAATTTGGGGCCGCTGGAGTAGAAATAGATCAAAGAGATACTAAAAGATTTAGTATGTTAAGTAATGATCCATCAGTGCAGGATGCATTTCGAAATTATAACAAAGGCGAAATGGCAAGCCTTTTCAAAATTATAGCAGATTGCTGTGCCAAAAAATATCCAACAGAAATGGTCTGGCCTTCTAATGATAGGCCATGGTATACGTTACGAGATGCTATTCAAAGAATTAAAGAAGAAACAATGAAAACTGCTTTACTTGTAGGGGGTGCTGATGCATTACTACAATGTGCTTTGACAGTTTCTGTTAGAAATAAGATTATTAAATTAGCCCCTCCAGCTTATAAAACGGTGATATTGACATATTTAATTAGTGAGACGGGAAATCCTATTTCTCACGTTATTGAGGGATTGTGGCAGTTGGGAGAGCTAGGAGAATGGGGACCAAAGCAGTTAAATAATGATAGATGAGAAAACAAAAGTACTGGACAAAAAGAAGCTCGAGTGCCCTGAAAAGATATGTTTACTCCATTGTTGAAAGATGGGGTATATAAGGATAAAATTAATGGGATAGACACTCCGACAATGTGGGAGATGTACAAAAAATGAGGTCTGAATAAGAAAGGTAGGCAAACTCGGAATGTAGAAAAACAGGAGGAGAATGTAGTAGGCAGTAAAACTGAGAATATGGAAGAAGGTTCAGCAGTTCCCTCTGCTCCACCTGCAACATATCCTGACTTGTCAGATTTACATTTCGATTAGGAAATTGGCCAAGCTCCAGTAAGTGGATGGGCTCGGCAGGATTTTAGACCATATGTAAATTTAACAATATTCTGGAAAAATAAAAATGAACAACAGGTCCGAGCACTAATTGATACTGGAGCGGAGGCCTCATTAATTTATGGAAATCCAAGTTTATTTAAAGGGCGACAAGTTACTATTACAGGACTTGGTGGAAAGCAAATTAACTCTGTTCAGACAATGTTAAAAATAAAAATAAGTCAATTGCCACAAAAACAGTACTCTGTCCTAATAGTACCTATTCCTGAATATATAATAGGAACTGACATTTTAAAAGGATTGACGTTGAATTTATCGGACGGACAGTATCAATTTGGCATTAAGCCATATTTTTCAGTCAAAACGGTTATAGTAGGGAAAGTTAAAATGGCACCAGTAGAATTACCTTCAGCAACAAAGGTAATTAGTTTGAAGCAATATAGAATCCCTGGGGGGCATAAGTAGGTAGGTGAAAAAATTCAGGATTTATTAAATGCAGGTGTCTGGAAAACTGCTACAACAGCATGGAATAATCCAGTTTGGCCTGTCAAAAAGTCGGGCAGGTCTTGGCGAATGACAGTAGATTACCAAGAATTGAATAAATATACTCTGCCACTAACAGCGGCGGTTCCAGATACAATTACATTAATAGAAAACATACAAAACAACAAGGTACCTGGTATGCAGTAATAGACTTGGCAAATGCTTTCTTTACCATACCAATTGCAAAAAAGAATTATGATCAATTTGCTTTTACCTGGCAAGGACAACAATATACGTTTACTCGGTTACAAAAAGGATATTTGCATAGTCCTACTATCTGTCACAAAATAGTGGCAGAACATTTAGACGAAATAAGGTTGCCTCAGAACATGCAAATTTCACATTACATTGACGATATTCTTATTCAAGGGAATTCTGAACAAGAAGTAAGTGAGTATTTACAAATAGTAATAAATCACATGAGAACAAAGGGCTGGGAAATAAATCCCAATAAGATTCAGGGACCAGCTCAAACAGTAAAATTTTTGGGATTTCAGTGGCATCAGGGACATAGAAAAATTCTACCTAAGGCAAAGCAAAAGATTTTAGAATTTCCAACCCCTCAAGACAAAACGGAGGCACAGCGTTTTATAAGATTATTTGGATTTTGGAGACAGCATATTCCCCATTTAAGTCAAATACTTTCCCCATTGTATAAAATGACTAGGAAAAAATATGAGTTTGTTTGGGGGGATGATCAGCAAAAAGCTTTCGAACAAGCAAAGCAAGCTATTCAAAAGGCTTTAGATTTATGGCCCCTACAGGACGGGGAAGTAGACTTACATGTATCTGTGCAGAATCATTATGCTAATTGGAGCCGTTGGCAGAAACAGGGATCAAAGCAGGTGCCATTAGGATTCTGGACTAGGAAATTACCAGATGCAGGAGAAAGGTATTATCCTTTTGAGAAGCAGTTGCAAGCATGTTATTGGGCACTGGTAGATACTAAACAAATGACAGTAGGACATACTGTACTTTTGCAACCAGAAATACCTATAATGCAGTGGGTAATGAGTTCACCCAAGACACATAGAATAGGTCATGTGCAGGAAGCAAGCATTATTAAATAAAAATGGTACATTCAGGATAGGGCCAAACCTGGAATTAATGGGGTGGCGATGCTACATGAAAAAGTGGCTCAAATACCAATAGATCAACAACTATCTGTTACTGATAAGGCTGAACCAGTCAGTGAGTCTCCGGTAAAATGGGGTATGCCATATGTACAGACACCATTAGAACAATGCAAACATGTTTGGTTTACTGATGGGTCAACAAAATATGTAGGAAATAAAAGATGTTGGAAAGCTATATCCTATAATCCAGTGACTAAGAGAGTTTTAACATCCTCAGGGAGTGGTAAAAGTAGTCAGTATGCAGAATTATATGCTGTATATCAAGCACTGAAACAGGAGATGCCGGGTATATGTCATATTTATACTGACTCTTGGTCAGTGGCAAATGGATTGGCAACTTGGTTGCCTACCTGGCAGAAAAATGACTGAAAAATTAATTCAAAAGAAATTTGGGGAAAAAAATTATGGCAATTGATTTGGGAAATGATAAATCAAGGTGCTGTAACAGTTTATCATGTTGATGCAGATTGTTCTGCAGATTCTCTAAAACGGTGGTTTAATTCTGTTACAGATGAACAAATGAGAATTTCAGAAGCTAAAATACCAGATAATTCTGAGCAAATGGGGATGGCAAAATGGGCACATCAGAAATGCGGACACCTAGGAGAAAAATTCACTTATAGGTGGGCACAAATGAGAGGAATTGCACTTTCATTAGACTTAATTAAAACTGTTATATTACAATGCCCGATATGTCAGCATACTCAACAAAGATCCATACCTCATATAGTTCAGAGACATATAGGACGAGGAAAGTTGCCAGGACAAATATGGCAAATCGATTATGTTGGTCCTTTACCATTAAATAAAGGCTGTCAATATATATGTACAGCGGTAGATACTTATTCTGGGTATCTTATTGGTTTTTCATGCTGACGAGCAACACAGGTAAGTACTTTAAGAACTTTAGATTTAATCATTTTGTATTATGGAATGCTTTGCAAATACAGAGTGACAACGGATCCCATTTTAAGGGAAAAATGGTACAGGATTTTGCAAAACAACATAATATTGAATGGGTATTTCATATACCCTATTACCCGCAGGCAGTAGGGTTAATTGAAAGAATGAATGGCTTACTTAAAGATCAATTAAGAAAATTAGGAAATGGGGGCTCTGCAAAACTGGAGATATAATTTAAATGTGACATTACAGATTTTAAATAATAGACCGATTTCAGAAACAGAAACACCATTAATGAGAATGTTAACTCCAGCGTTGCAGATCAGACCATATGTGACAACTGAAACAATTACATATTGGGAAACTCAAGCAGGTGCATTAGCTCCTACTAGAGCTACACCTGAGACTGCAGGATTGAGTCTATATTCAATGAATGCTTGTAAAATACTGCCAAGGACAGTTCAGCTGACTGAGACTGAAATTGGAATTCAAATTCCAACAAAGCATTTTGGTTGGATAATGCCTCAGTCAACACTTGCTTTGAAAGGTGTTCAGGTTGTAAATGGAGTTATTGAAGCAGGTTATCAAGGGAAACTTAAAATTATTTTGTTAAATACTTCAGATAAGAATGTTCATGTACAGAAAGGATAGGGTAGTCCAAATATTTATTGTACCTGTGTTAGGCGGTACCATCACCAGAGGGCAGTCACCACCTGTTACTGCCTTCGAGAGGGAGCAGATACCTAATATGCATGAAATCAATTCAGGTGCAGAAATATGGGTCCATGAACCCAATAAACAACCTGAACAAGCAGAAGTTATTGCTGCTGGGAATGATAATACTGTTTTAATTATTAAACCAGGAAAGGAAAAATGGGAATATATACCAGCAGATTGGTGTTATTTGCGAGAATAATCATACTACTTTTTTCTGATTTTAGATTCCAATTCCAATGCTAATTGTTGCTGGTTTTGTATTATATGGAGTCCCTTCGGCAGAGTGCGCAACACCAAGAGTAAAAGCAGTTAAAATTAATTCAACGGTACTCCAGTTGGGATGGGCTGCTAGTACACAAAATAGAACACAAGGGAATTTTACCTGTCCCGCTGGGCAAGGAAGTCCTACTATCAATTTGACTTTTAAAGGAAATTTAACCATTTGGAGGGTAAGAAGGGGGCATCTTTATGTCCAGTTACTACACAACAGACAAGCTATGGTAATAATTCAAAATTACACAGACATAAGATGTTGTAATTGTAAATATGAACAGACATACCGATAAAATTACTACTTTTGCCAGAACGGAACTGATATTTATAATAAATCAATTGATTTACAGAACATTACACTACTGTTTTGCATGAATGCAGCTCAGATTATAAATGGAATATGGGCCTCTCAAATAACTATATTAAACAACCACCCCAAGGCTCATCTTGACCAAATAATTAAAGTGCCTTCCACATGTAAATATGTAGGACAAACATATCAAAAAACTGTATTATATTTTAATGTTACTTTTCCAAAAACAGGTAAATGTAGACAAAAACGAGCTTGGTATAGTACCTTATTAGGGGGGATTGGTACAGTGCTAGGAACTTTAAATGCCATTGATGTTGAAGTTTTAGCTAATAAGATCAAAACTGTAGGTCAGGATGTTTCACAAATTATACATCTGCAAGCACAATGGAATCCTACAGTTTGGCATACTCAAAAACAGCTAGTTAGTTATGAAAAACATTTTGGATCAATTTAATGCTTCTGCAGTTCATAATTTGAAATTTGACAAAAATGTTACTAAGTTCGTAAACTGGACAACATGTACTTTACAATCTTTTTATATTTCAATACAAAAAAATTTTGTGCAGACAAAATTAATGCTTAATAATGAACATATATGGAGACAATTATTTCACAAATGGATACCTAATACTAAATGGATATGATTGTTTTCTAAAAAAAACAAAATGCACAGATAATTTTTTGTACAGGTTATATCATGCATTATAATGTCACAAATGCAAAAATAATGTGTTAATTTGTAACCTTGCCATTGGTATTCGGACCTCCTGTGTATCCATTCCAGTACTGGTTACCCCGTGTAAAAGGAAATTATATCGACTTCTCAAACAAAACACACAAACTAAAACACTGTACTGAAATGATGGATGGACTTATCTGTAGACAACATTCTCCTATATATGAACTATGTTTTCTTCAACATTCCATCAACATCTGTAAATGGACTGTATTACCTCCTACATTTGAAATGTTTGTCAAAATAGCACCACAATTTATATGTTTAGTAACAAATCAAACATTATTATATACTTTAACGCATCCTTTTGTAGGTTGTTTAGATAATGTAACTCATTTACATTGGCACAATAAAACTTATGTATTTTCTCCTGAAACACGTTAATTTATTTCATACCTGGTTACCAGACATGCTGGAATATCATAATTTGACAGTTAGCTTAAATTCTTTACAAACAGTATTAAATAATACTCAACATCTTAAAAAATATTTACAGGTAGTAAATCATAGTATTTTACATCATGAAATGACAAGCATTATTATAGGGAATAAATTGGTTAGTTTAGCCAAGAAGACAGAATCCGACACTGCACCCAATTGGTGGGATATATTTACTGGATGGTCAACATCTGGTACCAAATTGTTGAATTGGTTAATACATCCAATATTAATTTTAATAATTGTTTTGATTTTGCTGACATTTTGAAATTGTGGCTTAACTTATTGTGTTTGTAATAAGACAAATATGGTTTTAAATGTCGGCTATAAGTGAGTCAATAGTCAGGGGGCCGAATGTGATACGAGTGTGATACGAAAGAGGGGAACATTGAGAGAGTGTGATTATTTTGACTGTTGCCTCACTATATCTCGACATTTATTTTATTCTTTCTTTTATTCTTTCTTATTTCTTTTTGATATATAGAATGATGTTATGTTATGTTCTGAAACATTGTAGTCTTCTGGCCAGGCATAAGAGGTGATACTCTGTTCCAAAACATTCCGATGATTTCAACAAGTTACATTTGATTACGAAACATACTTTGTTTACTACTTTTAGTTATGAAACATGACTTGTCTGGAATTTTCTAGTAATGTACTAAAAACTCACAAGGTTATTTCCAATATTCCAGTCTAGTACTCGAAATTTGCAGAATCATTGTACTTGGCAGAATTTGCTATTCCTTCTGGGGTGGGTGGCCAACACCACAGAATGCTCTAGCAAGATCCAGCCTACACTGGAAAGTGCTAATTCTCATGACTTGTGGTAAACAACTCAGTTATTTATAGACGGGATTCTCTGCATTCAGGCAGAAGCCTCACCTGTGGAGTTGACACACTGCCCAGAGCTGTTTTCCTGATGAGGACTCCTGCCTGACTGCAATGGGGCTTCCCAGTCGAGACTGAAGACAGGATGAAGTTTTCTCTTTATCGGTGATGTATAACTTTCTTTAAATGTATTGTCTAATCTTTCTTTCTGTTAAACTTTTTATTTTAGTAGAATAGAGTGGATTTACTTTTCCATTTCTAACAGACAAATAAAACTTATTAGCTTGTTAGTCCTTTTAGTAGAAATAAAGTTTGTAATAGTTAACTTTTGGTAAAAAGTGTCTTTATTTCGAATCCTGCTCATTAGGCAATACAAACCCTAACCCTAAGGTCCGTCACTATAGCACACTCACCTTACCTGCTCCCTAACCCTAACTCACCTACCCCAGCCTAACCCTCACATCCACAAAATCGTACACTTACCTGACCCATGACCCATGCCCTAACCCTAACTCACCTAACCTGCGCCCAATCCCACACTCACCTTTGTTCTCACACTTACCTTAACCCAGTCTGTAAGCTCCACAGTCGAGGAAATAGCGAAGCTGCAGAAATGGCCCACCAAATACTTTCCCTAGGAAAGTATTCTGTGTTCTGCAGCTTCGCTATTTTCAGCATTCCCTCTACTGGGTTCAATATTATAACATTCGAAGTTGTAAGACTTCAATGTTATAATATAGACCCGTTTAGTCAGTATATATATTTAATGAGCACTAGTCCTGATTCCTTGAATCAGAGGAATCTAGAAGCATTGGTCAATGTAAACTACATGCATAATAGACAAATTATTTATTTATTTATTTATTTATTTATTTACATTTGTTGAACGGGAATGTCAGACTGGATGCAGGTCCATTTTCAGAGGAGGCCTGGGGAGAAAAGCTCCACAAATTAAAATATTACAGACATAGTTACAGATGAAGAATCCTAGCAATTAAAATATTACAACCATAGTTACAGATGAAGAGTATAGTACATTCTGTAGATAACTAGCATCTGTTCTATCCACGGAGTCATAGCAGATATTAACAATTGTTACAGTAAGAAGTTACTGCCATATAATAAGTAGATAGGCATGGAAGTATCAGAGCTTGCTGTAATCAAAGGTAGTTTGTGGGGTGGAAGAGAGGTAGAGGGTAGATGGAGTGGGAGAAGTTAGAGGGGAGAGTTACAAGGGCATAGCCAGCATGTTTTTAGGTGCGCTTTAAGTAAAGCTTTGAAGTGGGTGCATGATGGCAGAGAGGTTATTGTGGGGGGGGTGTTCCATAATTTGGCTATAGCACTGGAGAATAGTGCTTCTCCAGCAGTGTTATTGGCTCTAGTAACCTGTAATTGATTTTTGTTGCTGAATGAAGATTGTGGGAATTAAATTGTGGTCTGTGGCATGCTACACAATAACAGCTTTTATTAGGCTATACTGTAATTTGTCTTGATTTCGAACATTTATTTATTTATTTATTTGCTTGGGGGGGTTGGAGGCAACCTAATAAAAGTTAACTTCTTATATCATTAGGCAGTTTTTATTATGATGTATTTTCCATTTCATAGTTAATATGACTAGCCAGAGGCTGGGAAATAACAGGCACCATTCTGGCAATAAGAAATGTGAATACATTTGAGAAGCAGTCTCTGACAGTTATAACTCGCTTTTCTATTAACATATCTTTATATTTTTATGACATGCTTTGGTAAACAAACAGATTTTAAGCAAACTGACTAGCCATGATGTCAATGGCATGGGGCAAGAAGGTCACAATCAAGGGCATGTACAGCATGCAGATATTTACACTGCAGTTCATCACAAAATGACAGCTGCCTTATCCCTAGTAACATGATCTATGTGTGTGTGTTTTAAATCAGCCATCCCACCTGCAGTCCCTCATCCTCATCACCTACGTAGGTCAGAAGCATTATAATTGGCTGTAATCATCTTGGATATCATCAGGATCCACCAAGGGTTCCTTGTTTTATTCCCTAACTGCACTGAGAGTAAAGCAGTAGAAAACCAGCTTGGGGAAATCCCACGATTACAAATAACTGGAAGTGAATGATCTGTTGTAGTGCAACCTATGAGCCACAGATCGCATTCACAAAGTGCAGATCTCCTAGAAAGAATATGACTATGTATTTGAACAGATACCGAAGTGGTCACTAAACATTAGAAACTAAAATATAGGCAGATAAATAAAAGTGTGTCATCTGATGGCAGTCGTTCTGTTTTATTTTGCTAGTCCTCTTCCAGACTTGAAAGTTGTCACTGTGTAGTGCCATTGACAATTACTTTTAGTGCACGCAAAGTCGTACTCTTAGATTAAGCTTTTGTACAATGTAATGTCAGACACTGGCTCACTTACTAGTTTGTTCAAGTCCCAGTATGCTACATCAAAAATAGTAATAAGGGATGCTGGTAACCTACAGTCAAGTAGAATGATTTGAGTGATTTCATTAAAAAAGCATCAAAGATAAGTTAATTATGTTTTAAAAATTCAATAGAGCCCATAAAGGAAAGGAAAGGATATAATGCAACTGCAAGAGGATAACTCTTATCAAAAGGCATATACTCTATCTGATAATTGCAGTATTAGCAAAGATAATATACATAGTTAGATGTTTAAAAGTCAAAGAAAGAAGCCACAGTCAAATATATATGTATATAAATAAATATAATTTAGTATTAATTTATTATTTGTTTACCAGGAAAGTCCAATTGAGACACAGCACATTTACGGCAGAGGCCCAGAGAGAAATGCTTCAGATGCATGTCTTTGGAATCTGGGAGGAAACCAGAGCACCCAGAGGAAACTCATGCAAATACACGAAGGACATGCAGATTCCACATAGAAGGCACCCCAGCTGAGAACTGAACTGGAGAACCTCTTGCTGTGAGGTGACAATGCTAACTGCTGCACTACTGCACCACCCACTGTTATGAAAATGTTAGTGTAGCAAACAGCTCTGACAGCACTTAATCTAGATAACAAATAAACTGTTTATTCCAAAATGGGCATATTATATGTGATTGTAATATATGCAATATCTGTATTTGCATTGGATAACTGGGGTACAGAACTGATCCACATGGGCTTTTTTCAGACTCAACCCGGTACCACTTCCTGGTTAACTGAATTGCCTGCAGTCAAACAGTAGGCAAATGGATACTGTGAAAATCATATCCTAGACTACACAAAGCATATTGTTAAAAGCTCATAGCAGTAATCTCTGCATTAGGTAAGAAAAACTAGACATAAAATTATGATAGTCCATATGACAAGTGAAAAGATAAATACTAGATAAGATAACTTGGTAGATGAAGCAGGTGTATACATTGTATCAAAGCAAAGCTAATAAATATACATGGCAGAGTTTATAAGTTTATTAAAATATGCAGGAAAACATTGCACCACACACATTCCAAACAATATGGCAAATGATGGCTAAGAATGGCAGCTTTACTGTTACTAACAAGAAATACAAACCCACATAAAAACAAAGCTGTGCAGCTGTAGAACAACAAGAAAAGTACTCAAGAAAGAAGACTTAATAGAGTATGGCAGGATCATTAGTGATATCTGAAAAATAGGCCAAATTAACTGAGAAAAAAATCATTAGACAAAAATGCAGTGACTTGCATTCAGACAGATATACTTTTTAGACAGTAAGCACAATAATCAATAATAGGAAAAATAAGATGAACACTAAAAGCCAGCAAATAAATCTATATGTTGAAACTACTGGGTATTTTCTCATCAGAAGAAATTTCCAGCAAGAGGAAAACATTGTCATTCTTCTGGCAAATTTAATCATTTAACTGATGCAGATCAGACTAGCAAAGCAAAACTGAATCTAAAGAAAACTATTGGGATATTAATCTTAGATAGATGAAAATGTATTAAATACATCAGTTTTGTAGAAATTGTTGAACAATGTTCCTCGTTAGAGTAACTACTCAACAAAAGGAAAACATTTTGTGACAAAGGCAATTGTTGAAATGATGCATCTCAGACTCACATAAACATGTCAGATCTAACATAGAACCAAAAAATATTAACTATACAAAAAGAAAAATATATAAAATTTATCAATTCATTAGTTGTAGAGAAATACAAAAACAACTCTTGAATGATACCACTAAGACAATGATGTGCACTCAGTAATAAGCACATCAAGGAAGCTATAATTTGTAACAACAGTCTATATAGGAAACATACCATTTTCCATTCTTATTTATTCTGGAGCTACAGTAAATGTAACAATGGGACAATTTTCTTTTCTGTAGTGTAAGAAAATAATATTTGTAAAAATGTAATATGATAATGCTTCCCTCCATCAGAAATAACCTCTGCGAATCAAGATTTAGGTCCCTAATCAGGCGTTTGCAATACCACTGATTTTGTGAACAAATAGGTCAATTAGGGCTGAGTCTTTCATGGCAAGATGAGCAGTCTTTGCTTATAATGCTGAAATCAAGGTATAAATGTATGTTGCACAAGGAAATGGAAGATTACTGTTAAATGTTATCAATGCAGAAATGTTAGGCCTGATTAAGGTATGCTGTTCTATAGCTACTGATATAAGACAGAAATGTAGAGCAGACAAGATAAAATAAGAGCTTAAAACATATCTAAAGGGATAAACAAAGTGAAATCTATTAAGTCATGCTAAATATAGGTATAGTATTAATGCTGGTATATCAATCCCACAGCAGAGTATACTTTCAAACAAGAATCAAAGATAAAAAAGAGCTAGAAAAAGTAGAAAAAGCTTACATAAAAGAAAAAAGAGATAAACCAGTACTGATGATATTACCAGAAGACATCCCTCCAAAATCTAAAAATCCAGAAAGCAATGAGAATCTGATTGCCGATGAACACAGACAGTACTTCTATTTCTAAGAAGACACACTAAACACGCATTTGAATAATATAAATATTAGACATGAAAGTAGTAGGAATGTCCGCCAAGCTTGACCTTAGATCTGGTTACCACTAATTAGCAATCTACGCAGACAGTAACAATGCCAGAGCATTCTCAGTACATATGCAGCTAAGCAGGTTCTTCCTGAAGTAGTAACATAAACTAAACACAGGACTAAAAAAAGATTCCAGTTCTATGTGTAACTGGATTGGTAATAAAAAATTAACAGCAAACACACTAACAACATCAGTAATTGTATTTGTAATATCATAAAAATTAACAAATACAACTACTGGCCTGACAAGAACACACTTACCCTGGACTACATAATAAAAGTCTGTAGACATTATTTTATTTTAGATTTTTCCCTTTAATCTATAAACTCAGTCCCAAGTTAACAAAACGTTAACTCATCAAAAATCTCATATAAAATATCTTCCCCTTGCCCACTACTGAAATTAGGTATGATATGGCCATAAATGTAGCTAGGATTGAGTATGACCTCCTACTTACAATAATACTTTCTGCTCATCATAAAACTGTAATTCATACTACAGAAAACAAAAGTATTTTGGAGAACCAGTACAACAATATCCCAAGGCCTATCTTGTCATGCAAGGCCCATCTTGTCATGAAAGGCCCATCTTGCCATGAAAGGCTCATCTTGTCATGAAAGGCTCATCTTGTCATGAAAGGCCTCTACAAGTCAAAGCACTACACTGGCTATGTTTACGACTAATCTTAATGATGAGATGGGTACACAAGAATTTACATCAGGGTTATGATGAGTGGCTCTGCTTGATTTCAGAGGCGGGTACTATTATATGCTTAAAAAGAGTGTCAAGAACTATTAAGTGCATCTACTAAAAGAGGCATATGGCTAGGCATGTTGTGACTCCTGTGATGTCTTACCTAGTATTATTTTGTATTTTTGTATATTAACACTTGTTGCCAGTGTTAAATGTAACTGCTTCAGAGGTACGTGTTGAGGTTTTTACTCATTTTTCCTATCCAACAATCTTCATCTCCACATCTCCACTTCATGTTTATTAGTTTACAGACACACCTAATTTAGTGTGTGTGCGCGCGCCGGTGTGTGTGTGTGTGTGTGTGTGTGTGTGTGTGTGTGTGTGTGTGTGTGTGTGTGTGTATATATATATATATATATATATATATATATAAGTTTATAATAAATAATCACTATTGAGTTTGATCAAAACAGAAAATGTCGAAAAAACTCTTTAGCAATTATCATTAATTGCCAGTAAAATCATCGCAAAACAGTAATCACAAGTGTAAACCAATAGGTTAATTTTGCAACTACAAAAATTAAAACAGAAAATAGCTTTTACAAAGGTGAAGAAAGTGGTGGGAGGTTGGCAGAATGATTAAGGTGTTTACCTTACAGACACAAGGATTGTATTCTCACATGCAGTAATTGGTTAGAATTAAAATGGCCCACAGGAGCAGTTAGCAGCCTCCCTGCCTAGCTGTTAAGGGAAAACATGTACAAGTGTTTTTATCAGTGCGTAATGCAGCACAATCTACTAATGAGAACTGGTCAGTACCTAACATAGCATAGCCTATGTTCGGGAGCATCTCAGCTACTTCTGTACAATTTAAGCAAAATGGTCTCACTCTGTTGATTGTTGCATTATATATAAACTAGTGCCAATCTAATTTGGACTGTACTAAAAGTATATTAGTAACTTAAAAAAGCATTTTTGTTTTACAATTAATTTAATTTCCCTCCTCATGTTAAACTGCAAAGAGATGATGCAAAAAAATAAGATTATAGTGTATTGCTTGGTCTTTCAATTGAACTGTTTACACAAGTTTTCTCTATAACCACACTCACACAATGACATCATGTAGGTATTGGGCATTGATCTGTATAGAACTGTAAAGTATTATGGGTAAGTAAAAATAACCTACCTCCTCAGAGGACAACCTTCTTACTTATGTTGTGGTTTTACTATAAACTTCATCACATGTTAATTTTCAATGTGAGGTATTCCACTTGCATGGACTAATTGACAATTTGTCTTTAGAAATTAAGAAGCTACTCCTAATGCATTTAGCAAGCAACTATAGCAGCCTATACATTAATTTAGGTCGTGAGACATTGTGGGATCAGTGTTTCTTGATGTTGTAGAAAGGAGCTCTGGGGAAAAATGTGAAGACAGCCTTATCAACAAAATAAAATGCAAAAGCAATACACTTTTTGCATCATGAATAGTATAATTTACTATTGCATTCTGTAAGTAAGCTATATCCCAGTTCAAGGATTTTTTAATTGTATTTGCTTTAGAACATTACCAATACACTTGAAGTGAAAATTTATAGTGATTCTTGTAGCAAAGTGCATTCTTTTGTAGCTTGTTTAATGTATCACATTGTTAAACATTTCAATTCTGAAAAATCGGTAGTCTAAATATGCTTTTTTGCTGTATTATTGTGAATACTGTACTAAAATCAAAAAGCACACATTTGAAAAAAAATATTTGGATCCCAGAATGATTTGCTGATTCACTGTGAAAGCATTACAGCTGATGAATTGCTATTTTAGAATAATATATTGCTATATCTTGAAATCTGTTTTGTTTTATAAACTGATGTACATAGAACTATTTTTATGCAGTACATCTCACATATTACATTTTGTAATGATATTGGTTTATGTTTACTGTCCATGCAAATTTGTTTGAGTTGTGGCTAAAAAGGATCCTTGAATCAGTTCACTTACATCATTAACAAATGATAGATACATAAATAAACAAATAAGTAAATAAACAAACACATTAATAAATAAGTACCTCACATTCTACTAGCAACTGAATTGTGAGTGAATTTGAACTTGAGCAGACTCTGAGTTATTGTAACCTTACTGGTAGAATATATAGAGATCAGGGATAATGTGGAAACAAATTGGGGTGCTACACAAGTGTTAAATTGTGTTTTTATGATCTGCTTGGATGATACAAAGGGGGTTCATCAGGCATATCACAGTGAATACACAAGGCTTGAGCATACTCAGCTCAAGCACATATTGTAGATCCAATTAATAAGGTAAAATATAGCTTCATCTAGACAGCAGGGATAAAACAGCATTCTCACCCACAAATGGAATGAAACATTTCATTTGTTATCTGGGTAAGCCCACTAGGCATGCATTCCATTTTCTGGGGCAACCTGAAAGCAATGTTTAGTTAAATGATTTGTTAAAAATCACATGGAAGGCAAAGGGAGTTTGTCATAATCAAACTCAGGACTGCTGCAATGATCTACTAACACATTGCTTAAACTTCCACAATAAGCATTTTGCTTATAACCACCTTACCAGTAGATATCTTTCAAAATGCCATCCAGCTTGTAATAGGAAGTATGCAATTCTGAGCAGGAAGAACAAAACTAGAACATGTCAAGAATATAAGAAAATATTTCAAAATTTCAGAGACACATCTCTCAATTTAAATAAAAATAAATGTTAATTTAACAATTACAGTTTGAAGCTTTGTAGATTCATAGTCCCAGAACAGGGTATGTTATCTCTCTTGACCACAAAAAAGGTTAAGGCCATGAATAATATATCATCACCTAAAGATCTTACAGCTGAAAGGAACCCTTTAGACATGACTAATTGTAGTGCCAGATTCATAAAAAGGGTCTAATTATGTCACAAGATTATAATGTAACCTTCATTAAAATAGACAAGGAGCCACTTAGAAACCTCACAAAAAAGAAACCTCTTGGATTTGAAATAAGAATTGTGGCATAGAATTACAGGCATTAAAAATCTGTTTAGAGTCTGCTCAGGTTATGTCTTGCTTTGATCCTGAAAAGGAGACTTAAACTGTTGTATGTATAAATCCAGTCGGTGTGAGAGCTGTTTTAACACAAAAGCACAAAGCTTATTTTTTATACATTTGTTAACCAGATAAGCCCACTGGACACAAGTGTCCCATTTCTAGAGTGATATAGGAACAATGCACAATAAAGTGACTTGCTCAGCCTCATGATAGACAGATGGAGGTGGAAGGAATCAAACCATGTACTGTTGATTACACAAAGCAGCTAATGCAGCTCAGAGCCTTAATCATTTCTGCTGTCAGAGCCCATGGGCTCACACTTATATGAAACCCATTGCAAATGCTAATATATTGCTTACAGGTGTAGAAAAATATTATTCTTAAGCACAATAAAGCATGTATTTTATTGAGGAGCTGTGACTAAGGGTATAACTAGCAATCACTATATATGCCATGGTAAACACATTTCTGGGAAAAATATTTATTTGTGCTATGAGATAGCCAAGAATTTAAAATTTACAAAAGGCCCTGGCATATTTTCCATGTTTTTATGTTATTAAGTTAAACATTTTATAAAACAGATTTATTTCCAGAGTGTCTGACTGATTACATTTTTTACCTTTTTTCCTGGTTCCCTTAAATATGTGTTTTTATAAGTAGTTCTTCACTATTGAAAAGGAGAGGCTATCTAGAAACATGCACTATGTAGGAGGGGGTACAAGTTATATAAGATACAATATAAGGTTATATTCTGAAAGTTGGTGTGCAATCCCTAACATGTTGGCTATCATTATTGCTGGATGCACCACCATCTATATTTGTATGAGTTTAAATTCATCATCTCAAATGGTCAGCCACCTGAACTGATGTACAATAAGCCAAACCCAATCACCATTGGGAAGAGAGAAATGGTTACTAAGACCTGCATGCTTATGATTTTGTTCCTTTACACAAGACAAAAAAGTACAGCAGACATGTCGCAACATTTTGAATAAGAAGCAAATCTAAAGTAAGCTGACTAATATGCATATTTCATTGCATATAATTCAGTCCAAAGTAGTCATTTTAGCAGAAATACTGGTGATGATGTATAATTAATCCAGTATTTGATCAATTTAAAGACATGGATTTTACAAATGTATGACATAGACAGGAAAATGACATGCTGACATTCATATCATAGATGCTAAATGCCAACAGAAACTTGTATCCATTGATAAAAAGTTTACTTTGAGAGGAACTGAGTTACTAATATTTCAATCACTGCAGGATAGTGCTTTAGAGACTCTGATCATGAGACAACAAGGAACAGTAAAATTAAAAGAATTATTGAGAGAGAAGATTAGATTCCCTTTTATTAACAGATGCACACAGAATATAATTCTGGGGTGTATAGCTTGCCATGCAAATATGCAGAATGTAATGGTAATATCAAGATGCCATAGTTGCGGGTGCAACCATGGACAATATGTAGTTCAGCGTTTATGGTTCTTTTTTTAAATGGCAAATGCTTTTAGGTCAGAAATGATAATTACAGTAAATGCGAAGACACAGATTCAGCCACTTCACGTATACAAATGCAGTCCATCCATCCACATTTTCTTTTTCTAATTTTTGCATATGGGGTCAGTATATCACATCAACACTGATAATCATCTATAGCCAATGTTCAAAATGTTGAGTGGTTAGTCCCATTGTGGACATTTGCAGATGCAGTCTAGAAATATTTCTTTTCTGCATACCTGAAATTGTGAAAATTGATAATTGCTTAATTAAATCGTTCAACAGCAATTTATTGAATTGACTTGTCAATGTATGAGTTTCGGGAGAGAAAGGCAACAGTTCTGTGGCCATTGGCCAGTAGACTAATACACTGACTATGTCCACAAATAGTAAAACAAAGAAAACAATATTTGCAAAGAAATCCCATGGAGATAGTACGTCCAGATTTGAAGTCATTACAAGGCTACACTTTATAGCATTATATGAAATTAACCAACACAGATACTATTAAAAACTAAATGCAGAAATAAATTTCCTTCATATACACTCAAAAATACTCAATCCCCAGGATTCTATAAAATCTGTGTAGGCCCCATGTAGAGCCTACACAGAATGAATCCATGTACACGGCCAAGGTTCCTCACCTGCAGTGCACCATACATATTAAATGTGGCGCGCTGCTAAGGGAGATGACAGTAACACAGGTATTGAATCCATGCAAGCATTAGTGTAGAGGCTGTCCTGAACTTGTGGACTGTCCAGAAAATGTCTGGACAGGTGGTACGCACAGGACAGCATTTTATTTATTTTTTTTTATTTTTATGTGTTGTTTGTGAGGTGCAGTGTGGTGCTTAGTGATGCCGAGCTGCAATTATACATATATAGCAGACATCTGCTATATATGTAAAAATAGAAACTGGTTGTAATCAATGGTAATTTTTTTTTTTATTTGTTTGTCCCTGGTTGTACGGAGTGGTGCAGTGCTTACCAATGTCGTCAGATATCTAAAAATAGAAAATGGAAGTATTCAATTGTTGTACTTGTCTTGTGCTTAGCAATGTGCAAACACACACAGCTTCACTGTGCAATGCTAACAGGCATCTTAGTAGTATATCTGAAGATATATTGCTTCCCTGTACTATCCAAGTAGCTAGATAGGTTGAGTCATGACCTACAGTGTAGTAGGTCCTGTGTTCGAGTCCAGAATAGTCATATATTTTACATTTATTGCTGTGAAAATGTGTCAGGTGATGGAAACTTCAATTTAATGTAAAATTAAAAAATTGTTACATTTAAAAAAGCTGCGCGATGATAAGCACCACTTAAACACGTTCAACGGTCTACATGGTTTGTACAAGTTTGCTTGATGCTCAGCTTCACTGAAATGGTTTGTCGAGTTTGCGCAAAGTTAAGCAATGCGTTGCTTGTTTGAAAGTTACAATATGACTTGTAAGAGCGGCAATATAGCCTATATTCAGGCCAATATGTGGGAATTTCACATCACCCATTGGAGTCTTCACTTGGTTGTCAATATGCCTGGTGGTGTTGGAGAGGGAGTACAGAGGTGGGATGTGCAGCAGTCCAAAGTGGTTGCTGGACTCCTGGTGAAAAACTATGAATCTCAGCTGCTGCAAGGTGATTACCAAGGCTCAGAATGTAAGTCTGAGGCTTGGTAACAGTTTGCTAGGGGAACTTGCCAGTGCTATTGGTGTCCCTCACACTGGTGAGCAGTGTTGTCACCGTTACAATGACCTGAAGTGGCAGAAGAGGGGAACCTTGGAAACTTGGATCCAAGAAGCTCCGGCTGGGTAGACCCCACAGATATGTAAGTATGTTTGTCAATACTTTAGAAATATACAAGCTGAGTCTGTGCAAAACTGGTATGCATAATGGTTTGCTTCTCTTTTAACAGTTGCAGACAAGAGAGGGCTCACAATGTCCAGACTAATGCAGGACACCAAGACAAGATGAGGTGAGAGTGTGATAAGTAGGGAAACATCAAAGTAATAATGCAATGCATTACATAATCTTATAATGAATTAGTTACAGAGTTTGCAGTCTTAACAGTCAGGTATGACATACTTGGGACATGTAACATGTTTATTAACATCACTGACTGCCTGAAATGGTAAAGCAAGTTTAATCAGCTAAACATGCAGTACTGTGTAGTATAACTTCCAACCATTAGTTAATGTTGTGGTCTACTAATATTAAGAGTCACTGTTCTGGTCTGCTCATTGTCTGAAATAAGTTGCAGGTTGCTCTCAATTAATGGACAGGGTATATGGGTTATCTGTTAGACATCTTTCACAGCTGTCCATCATCTACATGCCAGACTTGAAGCAACATTAATCATTAAAATCTAACAGGTGATGGTGCTTTGATATGTAAGGTTTTTAAAAAAAAGTGTTCAGTATTCCTATATTCACTGCATGTGTGTTCTAATACTTCACAAGTCAACTGTGTAATGTAAATGAATAAAAAAAGCAGCAAAAAGGGTCTATGTTATAATTTAAAGATGTAAAACTTTGAAAGTTATAATATCGAACCCACTACATCGAAGAATGAAAATAGCTAAGCCCCGGTACATCAAAATCTTACCTAGGGCAAGACTTCGGTCGGCCTTTCCGTGGCTTCGCTATTTCCTCCACTGTGGTGCGAGAGTTACGGACCTTAGGGTTAGAGTGCGGGTTAAGGTAAATGGATAGTTAGTAATGTATGTATGTATGGTGTAATGTTGGGTTTTGTTAACTGTATGTGTGTGCATTAATTAGTCTGTTTGTGTATAGTTTCGTAGGGTATGTGTGCGATAGTTATGGACCTTAGGGTTAGGGTGCGGGTTAAGGTAAGTGGATAGTTAGTAATGTATGTATGGTTTAGTGTAGGGTTGGGTTTTGTTAACTGTATGTGTGTGGTTTATTTATTTTGGTGTGCTTGTGTTGTGCGTATGTTTCTCGGAACAGCAAATTTTTTCCCTGGGAAAAAATGTGCTATTCTGAGTGTTCGATGTTATCATTATCCGAAATTCCAAGTTCGAACTTATGGTGTTCGATATTTTGGAATTTCGAATATATGATATAAACCCCAGCAAAAACTGTCTGAAATAAGTGTAATGCATTACCCAGAGTAAGGTTCAAGCCTCTGTTCTGCTCATTTTGTCTGACATAATGCTGTATATTCCATCCAGACAAAGAACATGGTATATGGGTAAAGTTACTGAAGTCCTGGACTACTATCCATGTGTCTAAATGCCAGATTTTAGGGAACATTTTCAATACAGTCTAACTCAGGACAGGAGTGTGCTTTGATACGTAATATTTTCAAATAAGTGTTCATTATTCCTGTAATCACTGCATGTGCATTCTAATCTGACACCAGTCAACTGTTAAATGTTAATGAATAAAGAATGTAGCCACAAATGTCTGAAATGAATGTAGTGCAATAACCAGAGTAAGGTTCAAGTCAGTGTTCTGCTCAATCTGTCTGAAATAATGTTGTATATTCCACCCAGGAAAATAACACAGTATATGGGTAAAGTAACTGAAGTCCTGGACTGCTATCTGTGTGTCTAAATGCCAGATTTAAAGGAACATTATCAATAAAGTTTAAAACAGGATTCTGTTTTGATAACTAATCTTTTCAAATAAGTTCTCATTATTCATGTATTCACTGCATGGATGTTCCATTCAGACACCAGTCAACTGTTACATATTAACTATGAAATAATGCATCATCAGATTTCAGATATGCATGTATTGCAGTGCCCAGAGTAAGTGTCAAGCCCCAGTTCAGATAATTTCCTCAGACTGCGGTGGTGGTGCTGCGGTAGCATTGTTGCCTCACAGTAAGACGTTGTCCTGTTCGATTCTCAGCTAGAGCATCTTCTGTGTGGAGACATGCGTGAATGGGCGTACCTTCGTTGAAGGTTGTGTGTCAGGGCTGGCAACTCGGCACGTAAAAATCTACTGCCAATCATTAGCAGACCAGGGTTCCGCTGTGGCGACCCCTAACCGGGAAAAGCCGAAAGACACAACAACATGCTGCACATAGCACTGAGTAAATTAACATGGTATATGTATTAGTCAGCAGACGACATCCACAGCAATACATGTGTGTAACTGCCAGATTTCATGTGACATTAATCATTAGAGTGTAAAAGGAGACGGTGCTTTGATAACTACTGTATTCAACTAATGTGCTCATTATTCATGTGTTCACTGCATTTGGTTTCCAGTGTGATACCACACACAGCTATGCATGTGTGCAAATGTAGGATTTCACAAAATGTTGCCATAAAAGTCATAAAAGAGAATAGTGTTTTGAAAATTCCTGATACTGAAATAAAGTGCACATAATTCCTGCAGTCACTGCTTGTGGGCTCTAATCCCATGGCAGCCAGCTGACAAATAACCAGCTGTCTAGTGTACTTAGTGTCCACGAACATACCTCTCAACTGTCATGCTTTTGAAGAATGTAATAACTAGTGCCCCATATAACTGGCCCTTGATTATCAAATACATAATATTACTTGGAATGCAATTTATTCGCAAATCTGTTTACAGAACACCTTGGTAGTAATGTATGAGCATTATGTAAAACAACTCCCTGCAGTTTTGCCTGTGTACCAACAATTGTTAGTGCTTGATCCATACTGACACATGCTAACAGGATGAAAGGTATGTACATGCAACACCATCTATACAAGAATTGCAGTCACTGTACTCACAACTGAAATTGCACATCTGTAGAAGTATATATTCTTAGTCTGTGTATTAATATTACCTGCAGAGTTACTAATGGCATGTTTTTGTCCATCTCCCCAACCTTTATCTTCTTTAATGTATTAATGTTATTTATTATTATGATTTGATATTAATATATTTGTAACTAATTATTATGCTGGCCTTATGTATTATTTCATACTGGTTTGCTAATAACATGCTTTCCTTATTGTTATTTATTGTTGTGTTCCTCATAATATTCCTTCATATGTCATTTGATTAATCAATATTATCTTCCATTATGTTAATACTAATAAACCACGTCGACAAACCAAGGAAATGTAGACACACTGTAAAACTCCTCCATCCCTCGAGAACACCAAAATAAAACTCCAAGTCGCCAAAATGTAAAACGAACAAAATTTATTAGGTTTAAGCTTCTCCCAAGTTTTTTGTCGGTTACAATACACCAACTTCCTCTGAAAACTCCTAAGAGAAATAAAAGCGGAAACAACGTCACTCGATCACTACCCTTTAAATACCCGCACATCTTATCTGTAGAAGAATATACAAAATATCACTGAATACATATAAAAACTCCTCAAAAACATTATATTAATCAGAAAAAGAACCCGATTGATTAAAAACATATAATGAGCCAGCATGTTGTTAAATTTAATGAATGTAAACGATGGAATTTTAATGTTACATCATGCAATGAATGCAATAAATCAGAATGAAAATAAAAGTGAAAATAAACCATCAATAACCCCTGGGTACTTCACTCATCTGATGCTACTACTGACTACAAAACAACAGCTACCTAAAGCTACTGTACAATCAAATAAAAATGATCCTATTTTTTATTGTATGTATATTTATAATTAAAACTATTATCTATATTTTACTTGTGTATGTATGCCATAATGAAAATCAATAGGTACAATAGATACTATCTAGTTAAACTCTTAAGTTTCAATATACATGATATAGATAATCTGCCATTGATGCCTGGATAATGGCACACATCCAGTCTAAGTTGCCAAACCAATTCTCTCCCTTCAAGGATTAATGAATCAGCTCCCCCACTGCCATCCGATCGAACTTGGTCGATGGCTAAGAAGGAAAATTAATGTAAAGGATTTTCCTTTACATGCTTTGCTAAAGCGTTTTCCACCTTACCCTTCCTAATAGCGTATAGATGCTCGTAAATACGCTCCTGTAGTTTTCTGTCGATCTTACCGACATAGAAGACTGGGCAGTGGGAACACATAGCTATGTAGACAACTCCTGTACTAGAACAATTAAACCTACCATGTATTCTGCATTTAGACTTCCTTATAACAAAGGACGACTGCACTGATATGTGCTTACAATAACGGCACATATTGTATTTAGACATTCCTGCTCTTACTTCCAGGGACCTGGCCTTAGATTCCAGAATGTTTTTAAGGTTTTGACCCCTTCTGAAAGCTATTAATTTAGTGATTTCTTTAGTTAGAGCATCAGCGGCCCATTGGTAATGCCCATTAATCAACTCTAATAGTTCGAAACCATGTTTATCAAACAGATTTATTAAATCTCTATGAAATGACAAACCTTCTACTAACCCCGTAGGGTATTGCCAAGACCTAAGGCCCTTAGGTACCACTTGGACCTTTTTACATTCATTAAAGTATACCACTTCCAGTTTGATTTTTCTTAATTTCATCAAACTCTGGTCAAATACACTTAATTTGGATGGTAGATCGAATGATTCAGACGTACCTTGCTCCTCAGTAATGGTCCCTGTGTTGTCCTGCAGGGAAAAAGGTCGATTGAGCCACGTGTTGAGATTAAATGATTCCTGGATATTGTTTATATTATATTTATGTGCCTATCGTAAAACCCTTTTGAAACACGTGAGGACAACTGTACACTCAATCCAATAGCCAAGACGTTTCATCCTTGTAGCTTCATCCTAACTTACAATGTGGATGTGAAGGCCATTATTTCTATCATACAAAAAAATGGAGTTTCATTAGGCAGGAGGGGTTATTCAGGGAGAGTGGTATGGAATACCCCAAAATAGCTTTCAGAAGGGGTCAAAACCTCAAAAACATTCTGGAATCTAAGGCCAGGTCCCTGGAAGTAAGAGCAGGAATGTCTAAATGCAATATATGCCGTTATTGTAAGCACATATCAGTGCGGTCTTCCTTTGTTATAAGGAAGTCTAAACACAGAATACATGGTAGGTTTAATTGTTCTAGTACAGGAGTTGTCTACATAGCTATGTGTTCCCACTGCCCAGTCTTCTATGTCGGTAAAACCGACAGAAAACTACAGGAACGTATTTACGAGCATCTATATGCTATTAGGAAGGGTAATGTGGAAAACGCTTTAGCAAAGCATGTAAAGGAAAATCCTTTACATTCATTTTCCATCTTACCCATCGGCCAAGTTCGATCGGATGACAGGGGGGAGCTGATTCATTAATCCTCGAAGGGAAAGAATTGGTTTGGCTACTTAGACTGGATGCGTGCCATTATCCAGGCATCAATGACAGATTATCTATATCATGTATATTGAAACTTAAGAGTTTAACTAGATAGTATCTATTGCACCTATTGATTTTCATTATGGCATACATACACAAGTAAAATATAGATAATAGTTTTAATTATAAATATACATACAATAACAAATAGGATAGTTTTTTATTTGATTGTACAGTAGCTTTCGGTAGCAGTTGTTTTGTAGTCGGTAGTAGCATCAGATGAGTGAAGTACCCAGGGGTTATTGATGGTTTATTTTCACTTTTATTTTTATTCTGATTTATTGCATTCATTGCATGATGTGACATTAAAATTCTATCATTTACATTCATTAAATTTAACAACATGCTGGCTCATTATATGTTTTTAATCAGTTGGGTTCTTTTTCTGATTAATATAATGTTTTTGAGGAGTTTTTATATGTATTCAGTGATATTTTGTATATTCTTCTATAGATAAGATGTGTGGGTATTTAAAGGGTAGTGATCGAGTGACGTTGTTTCCGCTTTTATTTCTCTTAGGAGTTTTCAGAGGAAGTTGGTGTATTGTAACCGACGAAAAGCTTGGGAGAAGCTTAAACCTAATCAATTTTGTTTGTTTTACATTTTGGCGACTTGGAGTTTTATTTTGGTGTTCTCGAGGGACGGAGGAGTTTTGTGCATCTCATCTCTTTTACATTATGTTAATACTAACATTTGTTTAGTTATTTCTTTTGTTACCTTATGTTTATAGTAGTTTCATAGTTTCATAGTATAGTACTAGGCTATCTGCCCTGGGGCATTTGTAAGCCTAGCCATAGTGATGTGGCTTTTGCCACCCCATGAAATGGTACAAAAATGGACAGAATAAATCTAGAATACGGTGCCTCTGTCTAGTAGTTGACACAATGAAGGTCCCCTTATATAATAGAATTAGTTTACTGTGCCCCTGTCTAGCAGTGACACAGATGTGACCCCTGGGGTAAACTTACGATCTCCCATCCACTCATCAAGATTTTGTTGAAAAGAGTCAGTGAGCAGCTCTGCCTAATACGAACTGGGATCCTGTTCCAAAGCATGGGAAGCCTCTGGGTTATGAATCTATCCCTCCAGCATGTCCTATTCATACTTGTGCCTAGGTTTAAGTCTTTAGCTCTCGTGGTCCTGATGGATTTGGATTTTTTGAGGTGGAGCATGTCCAACAGATCCTGATTGGACATGGCCTTGTACGTCAGGCAGAGATCACCTCTGAGCAGGCGGTATGCTACTGAATAGAGCTGAAGTTTCTTTAGTCTGGCAGAATAAGACATATGTTGGAGAACCTTGATCCTTTTGGTGAGGTACTTTTGTGGTCTCTCTAGCTGTTGCAAATGCCGGGTGAGGTACATACCAAATGGGGCATTGTACTCAATCATGGGTCTGATGAGGGAGGAATATAGGGGTACAATGACATCCTTGGATCTGGATGTGAATCGCTTCATGATGAGGTGTGCAAGGTAGAATGTCAACGTGGGTGTCAAATGAGAGGTTGCTGTCTACTTGGGTCCCTAGGTCTCTGATTACTTTTTCCGTACTCAGTGGGTTGCTGTCCATGTGATAATTTGTGGGTACTTTGTTTTTTCCAAAAGGGATGACTATACATTTTTTGGCATTTAGTTTAAGGCCGTGACTATGGCACCAGTTGTCCGTTTCAGTGAGGCCTTTTTGTAGGATGTGTGTGTCTGCTGGTGTATCGACTATGGCGCCTAGTTTGCAGTCATCTTCGAACTTTGTCAGCCACAGCCCTCCCATGTTTGCTTTAACATCTGAGAAATAAATGCCGAACAAGAGGGGTCCCAGGACAGATCCCTGTGGGACACCACTTGTGACTGGCTTTGAGTCTGACATTGCTCCAGCGATTTTAACTTTATGGGTTCTGTCCTTTAGCCAGTTTGCAGCCCATCTAGTGACATAAGGGTTTACTTTTAAGCTGTTTAGCTTATCTATGATGCCTGCGTGGGATATTGTGTCGAAGGCCTTAGCCAAGTCCAGGTATGCTGTATGGACTGCTTTGCCCTCATCAATAGCTCTAGTGACTGTTTCGAAAAAGTCAACCAGGTTTAAAAGGCAGGATCTGCCCTTTACAAAGCCGAACTGGGTGGGGTCAAGTGTCTGTAGGTCCCCTATGTCTCTGTTTATGAGTTCCATAATGATTCTTTCCATAGCTTTGCAGACAAGGCTAGTTAAGCTTATGGGGTGGTAGTTTCCAGGGTCTGTAGAGGCACCCCCCTTGTGGAGTGGGACCACTGTTTCTGTACGCCAGTGTTCAGGTACATATCCCGAAGTAAGGCTAAGGTTAAATAGCATTTTTATGTGTAGGTTTAGCTCCTCTTGCAGTTCACGTAACACGCACCCAGGGATACCGTCAGGTCCCATTGATGCTGTATTTTTTGCTTTGTTTAGGGCGGTTCTCACTTGGACATCTGAGATGACAGGGAGATTACATTCAGCTGGGATAAGTATTTCTTCTTTTGGGGGAGAAGGAGGGGAGAAATTTGCACTGAACCTGTCAGCCAGAATGTTAGCAATATCTGTGGGTTCAGTGTATTTTTTGTTGTTGTGAACCAACTCTGAGCATATCTGAGGGTTTCCACCCAGGTTTCTAACATAGCTGAAGAAGGCTTTGTGGTTATCTCTAGTGTCCTTAGCGATTTTTCTCTCAAAGTTTGCCTTGGATGTTTTTATGAGAGAACATAGTTTTCTGCTAATGTTGATCAGAGATGTCTTCCCTTCATGGGATTTCGCTCTGACGTGCAGTAGCTTCCTTCTTTTGTTATACAATTTGTTTATGGCTGAGGTCCACCAGACAGGATCCTTACATTTGGTGGAGAGGGACTTGGATTTGTTTGGGATTGCATGATCCATGCATTCTTGGAGATGTCCATAGAAAGCCTTGTGAAGGATTCGCATTGTGGGATGTGGTATCCACTGGCACAGTGGGCTTAAACGATACCATCTCAGTTTTAAGAAGAGTGAAGTCTGCTTTTGAGAAGTTTTTCACTGTGGTCTTTTGTGCTGGGGGTGGAGGTGGGATATGTATATCCAGGGTGATTAGTTTGTGGTCAGATCTCACTAGTGAGGGGTATACTTCCGGTGTGGAGCATTTTGTCCCCATGTTTGTGATGATCAGGTCTAGTATATTATCTCCCCTAGTGGGAGAGGTGACTAGTTGTTCCAGTGCATTTGAATTTGGGCTAGGGTATTAGGGCTAGAATAATGTACCCAATCTATGTTTGGGTAGTTGAAGTCTCCCAGTATGATGGTATTTTGTGATACATTCATATCCTCCAATGTCTTCAGGAAGGCTGAGTGGGGTTCTTGAGATTGGGAGGGTGGTCTGTAACATGCTGCCAGTTGTATAGCAGTTTTGCCTATGGTTAGTTGCACCTGTATGGTCTCTGATGCTTCATGTGTTGCTACTAACCTGGAGGTGTGGGTGTCCTTTATGAATATGGACACTCCCCCTCCCTTTGTGGTTCGGCCCGGGTTTTACAAGGTAGGCTGGTTCCTGGAAATCCGCCTATCTTGGTTCCCCCGGCCGTGGCACTGGGGCCCATTATATCTGGGCCACAGATTGGTGGTGCCCCCTCTACTGCCCCTGAATTACATGTGGTTTCAGGTAGTTCTTCCCTACAGGCTAGGGCTGGGCCCCCCTCCAGGAGCGGTGATGCAGGGGGTGATTTTGTCACTCATGGGGAACTGCCAGGTATGGTGCATGGGTTGCTGCGCTGAACTGTCTGTGCATGCCTATGCCAGATGGAGAGCATGCTGTACATCCTGGTGGAGTGGCCTTGCACCAAACACCAGTGTCCACCACTGCCATTACAGGGGCAGTGAAGGAGCAGTGCTGACAGTCTCATCGGTGAGGACTTGAGTCACACTGCTATAGTGTGTGATGCTCATGGGACTGGGATTCCACAACACCCTCCCCATCCAAGGTGTTCACTCCTCCTCTTGTGTCACACACCAACTCTGTCTGCTGTCTTGCTGTCTTGTCTGTCTGTAAAAGCTTCCTCACCTACCCAACTTACCTCCCCCACATGTACCCCTGTCTCTACCCCAACATTCCACTCTCACCTTAAAAAAAAATGGGCACCCATCCCAAAGCCAGACTTGAAGCAACGTTAATCATTAAAATCTAACAGGTGATGGTGCTTTGATATTTAAGGTTTTAAAAAAAAAGTTTTCAGTATTCCTATATTCACTGCATGTGTTTTCTAATACTTCACAAGTCAACTGTGTAATGTAAATGAATAAAAAAGCAGCAAAAAGGGTCTATGTTATAACTTCAAAGATGTAAAACTTCGAAAGTTATAATATCGAACCCACTACATCGAAGAATGAAAATAGCGAAGCCCCGAAACATCAAAATCTTACCTAGGGCAAGACTTCGGTGGGCCTTTCCGTGGCTTCACTATTTCCTCCACTGTGGTGCGAGAGTTACTGACCTTAGGGTTAGAGTGCGGGTTAAGGTAAGTGGATAGTTAGTAATGTATGTATGGTTTAGTGTAGGGTTGGGTTTTGTTAACTGTATGTGTGTGGTTTATTTATTTTGGTGTGCTTGTGTTGTGTGTATGTTTCTCGGAACAGCAAATTTTTTCCCTGGGAAAAAATTTGCTATTCTGAGTGTTCGATGTTATCATTATCCGAAATTCCAAGTTCAAACTTATGGTGTTCGATATTTTGGAATTTCGAATATATGATATAGACCCCAGCAAAAACTGTCTGAAATAAGTGTAATGCATTACCCAAAGTAAGGTTCAAGCCTCTGTTCTGCTCATTTTGTCTGACATAATGCTGTATATTCCATCCAGGCAAAGAACATGGTATATGGGTAAAGTTGCTGAAGTCCTGGACTACTATCCATGTGTCTAAATGCCAGATTTTAGGGAACATTTTCAATACAGTCTAACTCAGGACAGGAATGTGCTTTGATACGTAATCTTTTCAAATAAGTGTTCATTATTCCTGTAATCACTGCATATGCATTCTAATCTGACACCAGTCAACTGTTAAATGTTAATGAATAAAGAATGCAGCCACAATTGTCTGAAATGAATGTAGTGCAATAACCAGAGTAAGGTTCAAGTCTGTGTTCTGCTCATTCTGTCTGAAATAATGTTGTATATTCCACCCAGGCAAATAACACAATATATGGGTAAAGTAACTGAAGTCCTGGACTGCTATCTGTGTGTCTAAATGCCAGATTTAAAGGAACATTATCAATAAAGTTTAAAACAGGATTCGGTTTTGATAACTAATCTTTTCAAATAAGTTCTCATTATTCCTGTATTCACTGCATGGATGTTCCATTCAGACACCAGTCAACTGTTACATATTAACTATGAAATAATGCATCATCAGATTTCAGATATGCATGTATTGCAGTGCCCAGAGTAAGTGTCAAGCCCCAGTTCAGATAATTTCCTCAGACTGCAGTGGTGGTGCTGTGGTAGTGTTGTTGCCTCACGGTAAGACGTTGTCCTGTTCGATTCTCAGATAAAGCATCTTCTGTGTGGAGACATGCGTGAATGGGCGTACCTTCGTTGAAGGTTGTGCGTCAGGGCCGGCAACTTGGCACGTAAAAATCTACTGCCAATCATTAGCAGACCATAGTTTCGCTGTGGCAACCCCTAACTGGGAAAAGACGAAAGACACAACAACATGCTGTACATAGCACTGAGTAAATTAACATCGTATATGTATTAGTCAGCAGACGACATCCACAGCCATACATGTGTGTAACTGCCAGATTTCATGTGACATTAATAATTAGAGTGTAAAAGGAGACGGTGCTTTGATAACTACTGTATTCAACTAATGTGCTCATTATTCATGTGTTCACTGCATTTGGTTTACAGTGTGATACCACACACAGCTACGCATGTGTGTAAATGTAGGATTTCACAAAATGTTGTAATAAAAGTCAGAAAGGAGAATAGTGTTTTGAGAATTCCTGATATTGAAATAAAGTGCACATAATTCCTGCAGTCACTGCTTGTGGGTTCTAACCCCATGGCAGCCAGCTGACAAATAACCAGCTGTCTAGTGTACTTAGTGTCCACGAACATACCTCTCAACTTTCACGCTTTTGAAGAATGTAATAACTAGTGCCCCACATAACTTGCCCTTGATTATCAAATACATAATATTACTTGGAATGCAATTTATTCACAAATCTGTTTACAGAACACCTTGGTAGTAATGTATGAGCATTATGTAAAACAACTCCCTGCAGTTTTGCCTGTGTACCAACATTTGTTAGTGCTTGATCCATACTGACACATGCTAACAGGATGAAAGGTATGTATATGCAACACCATCTATACAAAAATTGCAGTCACTGTACTCTCAACTGAAATTGCACATCTGTAGAAGTATGTATTCTTAGTCTGTGTATTAATATTACCTGCAGAGTTACTAATGGCATGTTTTTGTCTGTCTCCCCAGCCCTTATCTTCTTTAATGTATTAATGCTATTTATTATTATGATTCGATATTAATATATTATTTGTAACTAATTATTATGCTGGCCTTATGCATTATTTCATACTGGTTTGCTGATAACATACTTTCCTTATTGTTATTTATTGTTGTGTTCCTCATAATATTCCTTCATATGTCATTTGATTAATCAATATTATTTTCCATTATGTTAATACTAACAAACCACGTCGACAGACCAAGGAAATGTAGACACACTGTAAAAAAGATGAGATGCACAAAACTCCTCCATCCCTCGAGAACACCAAAATAAAACTCCAAGTCGCCAAAGTGTAAAACAAACAAAATTTATTAGGTTTAAGCTTCTCCCAAGCTTTTCGTCAGTTACAATACACCAACTTCCTCTGAAAACTCCTAAGAGAAATAAAAGTGGAAACAACGTCACTTGATCACTACCCTTTAAATACCCAAACATCTTATCTATAGAAAAATATACAAAATATCAGTGAATACATATAAAAACTCCTCAAAAACATTATATTAATCAGAAAAAGAACCCAATTGATTAAAAACATATAATGAGCCAGCATGTTGTTAAATTTAATGAATGTAAATGATGGAATTTTAATGTCACATCATGCAATGAATGCAATAAATCAGAATAAAAATAAAAGTGAAAATAAACCATCAATAACCCCTGGGTACTTTACTCATCTGATGCTACTACCGACTACAAAACAGCTGCTACTGAAAGCTACTGTACAATCAAATAAAAAACTATCCTATTTGTTATTGTATCTATATTTATAATTAAAACTATTATCTATATTTTACTTATGTATGTATGCCATAATGAAAATCAATAGGTACAATAGATAGTATCTAGTTAAACTCTTGAGTTTCAATATACATGATATAGATAATCTGTCATTGATGCCTGGATAATGGCACGCATCCAGTCTAAGTTGCCAAACCAATTCTCTCCCTTCGAGGATTAATGAATCAGCTCCCCCCCCCCCCCCGCCATCCGATCGAACTTGGTCGATGGCTAAGAAGGAAAATGAATGTAAAGGATTTTCCTTTACATGCTTTGCTAAAGCGTTTTCCACCTTACCCTTCTAATAGCATATAGATGCTCGTAAATACGCTCCTGTAGTTTTCTGTCGGTTTTACCGACATAGAAGACTGGGCAGTGGGAACACATAGCTATGTAGACAACTCCTGTACTAGAACAATTAAACCTACCATGTATTCTGTATTTAGATTTCCTTATAACAAAGGATGACTGCACTGATATGTGCTTACAATAACGGCACATATTGCATTTAGACATTCCTGCTCTTACTTCCAGGGACCTGGCCTTAGATTCCAGAATGTTTTTAAGATTATTCTAATGCTAGTCCTTTCTTGGATAAGCAGGAGGTACATAGTGGGATCTGACACCTCCCTGTATGGCAGCCATACACCTCCCCTCCAAAGCATGTAGGAGACAGAATACACAGTTATGGCCTTGACACAGTCTTCATAGGACATGTTATGTACACTGTGTATTGGTTTACTGTGGAACCTCTCTGGCTGTTACAGTAGTCAGATATGTCTGTATAGATACATACCAAAGATGCCATTGCACTCTCTGATAGGTGTGATGAGTGCCAAATACAGTGGAACAATGACATTCTGGGATTTACGTGCCATACTTTTCTCTATAGGTTGTGCAACATTGAATGAATCCCCACATCTTACCGACCAGTGAAAGTCAAAGGCTACATCACTCTCTGTGTCCATAAGGTCCTGACAAATGGGTCAATTGTTGGAGAACTGCGGACAATGTGATATTTTCCAGAGGTGGATGACTTACAAAAGTATTGTGCATTATTTGGAATTTAGTATTTGTCAATGGCTATGACAACAACTGAATGTGTGTGTGTCAGCCCATTCTGGATAATGGTTGGTTCTGTGTGTGATTCAGTGACAGCTCCTAATTTGCAATCATCTGCAAATGTATTCATTCTGAGGTCACTGACAGCAGCTGAGACTGCAAAGAAGAGTATGGCTAGGATGGGTAGTCCCAGGAATGATTTTTGAGGGGCATCCACTGGTGACTGGCCTCATTGTAGCAGTGGACTACCCAATGCTATCTTCCTGGTTAATGACTGTCAGACATTTGGCTATCCACTGGCTGACATACCACTTTGTAAATAACCTGTACAGTGTTTCAACAATGCCTGATGGCCTAGTCTTGTCAAATTCCTTCTCAAGCCATAGTAGGTGGAGTGAGTCATTTTCCATTCATCCATTGCGTAGTTTAACACTCATTGAGGTCCATTGGTTAGGGTAGGCATGATCTGACACTGAACAAAACAAACTGGGATTGGGCCAGTGTCTGCAGGTGTTCTACATTGTTACTGATCATTTCCATGATAAGTGTTTTCATGGCTTTAGAAATAAGACTACTGAGACATCTGGGGACAGTGCTTGTCAATACATGCTAGTTGTCCTGTGTGCATCTAAGTATTGCAGTTAATTCCATCATGGTTTCCAACAGGATAGTCATCCAAGATGTCTGTGGCTGTACAGAGCATGGGCAAATAATGAGGCGAAAGTCATACGTACACCCTGTGAAGTTAAGAAGGGTGTGTTTACACAGTTATTCTGCAGTGGGACACTACTCAAGCAGTGTGTACTGAAATGGCACAATTACCTCATGAGGAATGCTGACAAGAGGAGAGTCCCCTGAAATGCCTGGCTACTAGTACTGCTGGTCTCACTACAACCACTCTCTCCTTGGATACCATGCTCCTATACTTTGTCTCTCACCAGAAGCAAATCATTAGTACCACGCTCAATATGAGGAGCAGGCCACAGCCTGTTTGTTCATCCTCATAGTTGTCCCATATCATGCAAGGCTCTGTAGGGTTGACATACCCTTTTCCAGGTAGATGCCTTGATAAGAAACCAGAGCACTCATTTCAGCTTGGCATGTATTATGCCTTGTATTCCAGGGTTGTTAGGATTTCACTAGGCTACTGACCAGATGGTGAGTCAGAGCACAGCTGCAGCATCACAATATAATGTTCAATGTCCAGTGACATAAACGTCCAAGGTTGCTCGAACAAGCACCACATCAGTAGTGATCCTTGCTGGTGACAATTTCACAGCAGTTCATGAAGCCTGACCTTCAGCATCTTCATGGTGCACATCTGTGTGACATGGATCTGAGGCCTACTGCAGAAGAGTGGCCACCTTCGGCCAAAGTCTGTGTACCTCACACATGTCCTAAGTATGTCATATTGTGCATTTATGTAACTGAAACACGTCTGTGTTCCTGCGTGTCACACAACATCCAGTTTGTTGTCTGGTTGCTTGAAAGGCACTGTAGATAACAAGGCCAAAGTAATGACTGCAAAGTTGAACAAGGTCAGTGTGCATGCACAGATATCCACAGCTCCACTGCAAGGAGTGCCTACAGACAGTGTGTTTGAGGCTGTCAACCCTAAGGATGTAGCAGCATGACCCTAACTTATCCAGAGTTGGACATTGTCACATTTGTAAATATGCTACTGTGACCATCCCTAATATCAGGATCGTGGCTAATCCAAGGGCCACATGCCTGACAAAGCACTCTAGTCACTCAGCAATGTTATGGCACACTGTTAGGTGCTGTGTTACCTTAGGAGAACTACATAAAGGTGATAAAGGTGATAACATGTTACATTTCAGCATCTGTCCATCCACAGTTCCAGGGCGTAGCCAGCATCCTCCAGTAAATGGCCATGTGGGATGCCCCCGGTAAACATCTGGTACAGCTGTGAGGTGTGCCAGATATGGGAGTTGTGAAAACTGCCAGGGAGCCTACACGAAGTGGATATGCGGACACTCTTACTCCTTTTTGCTATTGAAGACATCCACCTCATTTGCATGCATGTACATGCTGACATCCTGGAAACTACATGGTTCATAGCCGTATGACCTGGGCAACAGCATCCTTGCACCATTGTACAGACCTGACACAACGTCCTATAATACATTTCTGACAAATATCATAAAATGCTTTTTTTCTATTTTTTTTTTTTCAATTAAGCATGTTTGTGCACTGAGGCACAAAGCGCAAACATGCCAGAATTATTAAAAAATATATTTATTTTTAAATATTTCCTTTCTTTTTCAGACAGCCACAATGTACATTTTGAACATATGTGTATGTCCTCTAACATTTACTGGGGAGTTATGTCATTATTTCTGATGTTTTACATCCCCTTCTGTCCGTGTAGACTCCTGTACATGGAAAAGTTCCACGTACACTATGGACACAGACATAGGGTCTACACAGATGCCTTTCTGCTTGATGGATTGCTTCACTTGGGTCATTTGCATAAGATTCAGCTGTTTATTAGGTAATTTGCATTACACGGAACTTTCCTTATTTGTGAGTGTTTGCACGCCACTAAGCAGTGCTCACTGAATCTAAAATGTTTGTGCTCATGTATGCATCGCAGCGTGATTTGTACACAAAAAAACATTGTGTAGGCTTTACTGAATTCCCCTGAATATTTTTTTTCTAGCAAGCCTTAATTGCATAACTGATATTAAGAACTCAGTTGTTATTGCTGTTGTGTCTTTCAGCTTTTCCCGGTTAGGGGTTGCCACAGTGGAACTCTGGTCCGCTAATGATTGGCAGTAGATTTTTACGTGCCAAGTTGCCGGCCCTGATGCACAATCTTCAACGAAGGTATGCCCATTCACGCATGTCTCCACACAGAAGACGCTCTAGCTGAGAATCGTAATTACTGCTTTTTCTGTGCCTAAAATTAAAAGATGTCTACATGCTATTTGCTATGAAATTGCTTCTGTCACAGTTGAAGAAGTTTGTCAGCTAAAGATAGCAGCTGCTTGTGTTTTATTGGTCATTTCATTTTGAATCAAATTGTTTGCATGTGACTGGTGCTTTTGGTATTTTGCAAGAGTGGAAAACTCACTGAGAATCAGCAAGACAGCATTTCACTGCCTGCTGCTGATTGTTTTTCCCCAAGGTGAAATGATCTCAGAGCAAGAACATTAAAGATAAGGGAATACTCACATAACAGTTCAGGATGGCCAGCATCCCCTAGAATAAAATGCTTTGCTGTATTTATTTTGGATTTGTTTGCTCATAATCTTCCCATTCTTGAGTAAATATTTTATGAGGATATGTGTGGCCGGGCTTCAGGATTTGAGCTATGTCTGCTGGAGATTTGTGATTTGGGCTGTGGGGTTTCAAACATTCTCGTTTAGTGACTCATATATAAATGAAATAAATTAAATGAGCCTCTCTCATATAGTAGCTCATTTAAAAGATGTTTGCATTTCAAAATGTTTAATGGAAACGTCTTTAGTCAATTTTTTAATGTAGATAAGATTTTAATAAAATTATTAGGGCTCTTAATGACCTCATGGTCTTTAGCACACCAGGCCTATCTGTCAAGAACTCCATTAATTTCTTTCAAATTCATATTCATAATAATAATACTGTGTATCTGTCTTAGCTTCTGACACCCTGTTCTTTTGTCTTTGACCTCCTCCCCCCAGCGTTATTGTTTTTTCTAGTGAATCTTCAGAGTTTTGCAAGGTTATCTCCACTCTCTAGACTGGACAGGTGTTATTTTTTTGCTCTGACCTTGATTCTGGCAGCATTGCATAATGTGGCCAAAGTATTTAAGTTTTAGTTTTACTATCAGGCCTTTCTTTCAACAATGTGGACTCATTTTCTTAAGTACTGTCTGTATTTGATCCTTCTGATATCCAATGAATTCCCAGAACTTTTCTCCAAAACCACAGTCCAAAAGTGCACAAGCTTTCTTATAGTCAACTCACACGGTCATATAGGAAACCTATAGCTTAAACATTCTTGCCCCTAATTCACCACTTATTGATAACAGCAATCAACCCTTCTGCCTTGGAATTCCTGCCCAAAATTGAAATTCCATGTCCTGATTATCAGTACAGGTCCCTGTGCTTAATCATTTTTCCTCTAAAACCTTCTCCTCAGAATGAACATGAGTATTAATGTTAGCAAAAAGCTGGGTAAGAGGCGTACAGTTGTCCTCACTATTCACTTTGTCTAACATAAACCTTTCTACAGGGCGTTAGTTCATAGGTTCATATGTGTTTACTAGGCTAATGACCACAAAGGCCTTTTTAAGCCTAGCCATGTATCCCAAATCTCTGACAAGTTCTGTTACCCTTGATAAGTGTAAGCAGGGGCTTGGGAGATGAAATATTTACAAGCTAGGGCTTGGGAGATAAACTATATACAGGTTGCCTGTGTCCATCAGAGACATAGCTGACAAACCAGAGATGAATTTCCTGTTCCCAATCCAATTGTCCAGGTTGCACTTGAATTGGATTAGGGAGGAACTCTGCTTCACATTGATGGGGAGCCTGTTCCAGAGATGGGGAAATCTCTGGGATACATACCTGTCTCTCCAGCAGGTGCTATAAACATCTTTAGAATGGGTAATTCTGATGCTGTTTGTTTTACAGATATGCAGGAGGTCTAACAAAATGGTGTCTGAGAATGCCCTGCATGTCAGGCATAGATCTCCCCTCAAAAGCTTGTAGGAGACAGAATACAGGGATAGAGCCTTGGGACAGTCTGCAGAGGACATTTTACTTAAGCCCTGTAATATTTTAGTGAGGAACCTATGTGGACATTCCAGTTGTTGGATATGCTTGGTTAGTTACATACCAAAAGGGGCATTGTACTCAATGAAAGGTCTGATGAATGCTGAATACAGTGTAAAAAATACCTTTGTTTATAAGTTGCTCAACATAGAATGATTTCCTCACTACTGTAGACATATGATGGTCAAAGGCTAGATTATTATCAATGTGTGTCCCTAAATCCCTGACTACTGGGTCAACTCTAACGGGTGTTTTGTCAATATGATAGTTACCCAGGGTGGATGACGTCACAAAGGAAACTATTATGCATTTCTTGGCATTTAGTTTTAGTCCATGGCTCTTACACCAGTTGTTTGTCGGTGTCAGTCCTTCTTGGGGAACGTTTGTGTCAGTGTGGGATTGAATGACAGCTCCTTATTTGCCATCATCTGCAAATTTAGTCAGCCAGTGACCACTGACATTGGCCTTGACTTCAGAGAAGTAAATGCCAAAAAGGAGCAGTCCAAAGACTGAGCTCTGAGGGACTTCACTTGTGACTGGCCTCATTGTAGAGGTGGACTCCCCAATTCTAAATTCCTGGGTCCTGTCTGTGAGCCAGTTGGCTATCCACTGGTTGGCTCTGGGTTTGTACCTAACCTTTTGAGTTTGTCAACAATGCCTGAGTGGGGTATTGTGCCAAATCCCTTGGCCAGGTCAAGGTAGGCAGTGTGAACCATTTTGCCCTCATCCATTGCTTTAGTGACCTTCTCAAAGAAGTCCACCAGGTTGAGTAAGCATTTGTCCTTGATGAAACTAAACTGGGTTTTGTCCAGCATCTGGAGGTTTATTATATCACTATTGATCATGCCCATGATAATTCTTTCCATGGCTTTACATATAAGACTAGTGAGACTTATGGGTCTTTAGTTTCCAGAGTCTGAAGATGGCCCACCTTTGTACTGTTTTCCATTCATGAGGCATGAAGCCTGTATGGAGGCTACAATTATAAATAGCAATTCCAGAGACCCTGATAGGTCATGTTTCATGCTAATTAGAAGGCATCCTGGGATATTGTCTGGGCCCATTGATGCAGTGTTCTTGGCCTTAGAGAGAGCATTAAGGACCTATTCCCTAGTGATAGCAGGGGGAGTTATATTTGATGGTATTAACTGAGGGAAGTTTGTGGAGGTGAGAGGGGTAAAGTTGGAGCTGAATTTATCATCTAGTAGGTTTGCTATATCTTCTGGCTCAGTATAGGTAGCTCCATTTACAATGAGCTCTGCACAGAACTGTGTATTGCCTTTAAGGCTGCAGACATAGCTAAAGAATGCCTTGTGGTTGTCCTTAGCCTGGGAGGCCAACTTCACCTCAGATTTGGCTTTGGTAGACTTTATTTGTCCTCTCAGTTGTTTGTTTAGTTTGATGAGAGTGCGTTTATCCTGCTGGGTGCTGCAGCTCCTAATTTTTGCCATGATTTTCTTCCTTCTCTTATACAACCTATTGATTTTGTGATTCCACCAGGGTGGCTTGTTTTTTGAGTTATTTCTGTATTTCTTCCTGGTGGGTACAGCTGCCTCTATGCAGCTATTAACATGCTTGAACATGATTTCTGTGAACAGTTCTGCATAAGCAGCAGTGTTCTCAGGGTTTATGGGGGCTTGAAACTTTGCCAGGTTTTCACTTATTAGCAGTAAGGTAACCTTAGAGTAGTTCCTGAATATTCCAGGGTTAGCTGGTGCTCCAGGTTTTATTTTTACTTCAAAGGAGACCATTTTGTGGTCTGACCTTACCAAGGAAGACATTACAGTAGGGGGTGGGCAGCACTCTCCCATATTAGTGAGGACCATACCTCTCAACTTGGAATCATCAAAAATCTGGACAAAGCCCATGAAAAATAGGTACAAATCTGTACTCTGATTAACATACAATTTGCATACATAATTATATAACCCCACCCACTACGATGGTATTGTGGGATATCAGCTTTTAAAAGCAAACTGTACAGACAACCATATGGCCCCAAATTGCCTATGTTACATTAAAAAAAGATATTGCAATAGGGAATGGATGGCAAACTCATAACAGGTTCATAGTTATTAGCCTAGGTGTCTCAAGGATATTCTCAGGACTGCAGCATCCTAAAGTACAACACAGTATCAGCAATGCATCTACACATACTGTTGGAGTAGAACCCACAGCCTTCTGCATCAAAAGCAAGTATTCTACCTGTTGTGCTACTAACAATGCAAGCAGATTTGGCATAAGCATCACTATTTATCTTCCTCTGAAGCTCTTGGCTCCTTGTAAAATCCACTCAACACTCAACTGTATCCCTCAACTTTGCAGCACAAGAAATCTGGGAAAAGCCAAAATTTATTGGGGGTGACAAAAGCCCAAAAACCAGGGACACATTTTAAACATTGTTTGCATAATCTTGGAAAGTTACTAGAATAAAATGCTATGTTTCCACCATGCGTTTCCTGAAAGATAGGAAGAGGACCACATCTATTATGGCTGCACCTTTGGCGTTATATAGAATTCCCAGTTAATAGTGAGATAATTAAAGTTGCCCTTAAATATGGTATTGAGTTGGATGGTTAGTGTTTCTAATAATTTTAAATACATGGTATGGGTTTCCTCTGTCATAGAGGGGGGACTATAGCTGGCAAGGAAGTAATATTGGATTTTGTCTACGGTGATTTGGACATGGGGCACCTCAAGTGCATTGTCCGGTTTGACCATCCTTGAGATGTATTTATTTTTGATGTAAGTAGAAATATCTCCACCTTTAGTCCCTGCTGTGTAGTAGCTGATTTAAATGTGTGGAAGGCATTATAACCTTGTATTGCTGGTGTGCTCTCCACGGCTTTAAACCATGTCTCACTGACTGCACAGACATCAGCATTCTCTAGGGTGAAGAGAGCTTCTAGGGCGTGGAGTTTTTTGTTTAGACTCCTAGCACTGAGCAGTGACACCTTTAGATTTTCTTGATTTTGATTTGCTATGTCAGAAGTACTTTCAGTTTGGCATTGCCTAAAAAGGGCACTATGGGGAAAGGACAATATTTTAAGTAATATTCAAATGCCTAGAGGTGCAGACCATCCCTGGCAAAGCAGTGTGGTCTGCAGACCATCTCCTTCCAAGCTGACAAATATTACATGTTAGTATGTGTATCTCAATGACAGGCAACACTTTCTTATTCTAAAAGGCTTCATCTCTCTGTGATTCTTTTCTCTTAATTCACAAGCTGTTTGATTAATGAAAACCAAGACAATTAGTTACTGGACCAGTTAAACCCAACTTTATTACTGAAAACAATTTTCAGGTTCATAATGCGGTCACCCACAGCTCAATAAGATTTAGTGAGATTTAGTGGTGCAGTTGTCCTTGCTTCTGCCTTATCATTGTCCAGTAAGCACTTGTTGGTTCACTGCAGTCGTAAACAACATGTTACCATTATTTGTAGCAAACCAAAATCCCAGAAAGGTCTTTGGATCTTCGAGATTATCTCCACTCCCTAAACTGTTTAGGAGTTTTTTTCTTGCTCTGACCCGAAAACTACTGTTTTTTTTGAAGTCCTTCACAATCACATGATGAGCCTTCAAGCAAAATTATTTCCTCTGAAGGATCACATGACTAGGGCATGACATTGTATGTATAATTCTTAGGTTAATGCGGCATAGCAAACATAAAGATAACTCTAGGGAAACTTAGAAAAATTCATAACTTCCTCAGCAAAGGAGATTTTCACTGGAGCTCAGGATTCAGTGCATTTAGTCTTACAGTTAGTGCAAAGGATCAATTCTGTGTCCTGTTAATGAGCTGCTTCCTGTAATTCATGGTTTGATTCCTGCAGACTCCATTTGCTTACTGGATGAGCCTGGGCTATGATCTTCAATGGTCTCTGGGTCACATGCTTAAGAATGTACCTAAGCACCAGAAAGCATATTGCATAAGGCAGTGCATTCTTACTTAGTTAGCAACCCAAGTGGTTTCTGGAAAGTGTGCAATCATCTCACAGTTAAGCTAACCACACTTCCCTTCTAATGCAAGCTTGCACTTGACCTCCCCTAATGAAACTGAAGAAGGAATTAAAGCTCCTCCTCTCTATCTACCAGCCCCAACCTCTCTTAAGCTTCATGAATCTGTCTTAAACCCTTCTGGAAAAGATGTAGTAAAGAAAGTGTCCTGGATTACTCTTTTTTTTTATTATTTTAACTTTGTATTGAAAATTTATTTAGGTCATGTTTATAAAAACCTTTCCAACAGAGGAAGCTCTTGAGTAGAGCCTTAAATCATGTGCTATTTTCATTGTTAAACCACTTGCCATGTTGTTAATTGCATCGCCATGTATGTTTGACTACTTGGAAAGAAGCCATGGCTGTAATTCTTTTCATGCACTCCAGTCATGCTGGTTACTTCAGACCACTTGTTAAATTGCCTGCACTTGCCAGCATAATTGAAAAACTAATTTCTCAACAGATCGTGAAACATGTATAAAGTATAAGAGATCTCTTCTGAAGACGACGCTGAGAATTGAGATAGAAGGGAAATAGTGGAACAGGTTAACAACTTCAAGTATCTGGGAAGGTTGAAGAGAATGAAAGTCTGATTGAGGAGATCAAACCTAGAATCAGAAGGGCTGCAGCCAACTGGCACACAGTGGCATGGGTAGTAAATAACAGAAGAATGTCAAAGAAGCTGAAAAGTAAGATGTACAAAGCAATGGTACAACCAGTACTACAGTATGGTACAGAAACCTGAGAAGTAAGGCAGAGTAGTTGAGGAACCTAGAGCTGATGGAGATGAATTCCTGAGAAGGGGGGTAGGATGCACACAGTGGGAGGGATGAAGAAATGAAGACACAAGAGCAGAAGCCAAAGTAGCTCCAATTGCAGAAATGGTTAACGAGAACAGATTATGGTGGTTTGGGCACATGTGCAGAAAAGCAGAAGGTAATCTGGTGAAGAAGACATGGGACAGACAGGAAGATGGCAAGGGGAAACAAGGGTGTCCAGCAAAGAGCTGGATAGATTGTGTGAGAGAAGACCTATGACAATCAGCCATGAGTGTTGAAGAAGGTAGAAGAGTGACATTGAATAGAGAGAGATGGCCATAGTTGACATGACATCCTGACCCCACGTAAAGAATTGAAAAAGGGCGTTGATGATTATTACAATTTCTTTTGAATAATAACTCTGTCTTGAGCAAGCCAGGGTTACAGTGAGCACCCTCTTGTTACTAACAGGTCATGTCCGCAGTGGAACAAGCCATGATAAGTAAGTCAGATCAATTCTACTACTAAAAGCTTTGCATCAATATTTTTCTAGGTCTGTTCTTCAATGGATCGACAATTTACAGTTAAAACTGGTAAATCTGTCTCCCAGACTTCATTCATTGGTACCAGGTTAACACAAGATTCACTCCTTAGGCCCTACCTTTAGCTGGTGTCTGGGAATTTGCCAGGACAGCTCAATTTCAAAAAAATCTATACAAGCATTAAACTTTGCCTAGAAATGCCAAGCAACTAGTACATTTGTAAATACTCAAGATATCTCTACTGGGAGGAAAAGTTGTAAGTGACACTGGTTTTCCTTATTTCACAACTGTAATATGAATTTCTCGGTTTTACATTAGCATCCACCAAAATCTTAACTTACTCCAGACCCTACTACAAAGCAATGTGACTTCCTGCTTATAGAAACCAAATACAGTTACCAGTATGTTACTCTGTTTTCTTTTATGGAGTCTAACACTTCTGCCCTCCCCTCAATTTCAGGGAAACTTCTAACCAAGGAAGCAGATCACTAAATATGGCATGGTGCTTTGGAAATCAAATTAAAAAAACAGGGTTGAGGAACAGATTCATAGGTTCATAGGTTAGTACTAGGCTAACTGCCCTTGCGAGCCATTGTAAGCCTAGCCAATTATCCCTTGTGAAACTCAAACCCTGCACCTTGTTTTTGTAAGGCAAACACCTTAACCATTGGGCCACCCTCCCAACCCCAATCAAGAAGATAGTCTACTGAAAATAACAGGCTATGTTTTCTACAGAGCTAGATACCCTCAGATGTACCCTCATACAGGGGGCTATGCCTTCTTGTACCCACTTATCATGGTGACTGAACCACAACATGATGGTTGAAAGGTAGTATAATGTCTCAGTGGTTACGATCTCTGCCTCATAACGATATGCTCAAGGATTCAGTCCCAATCTCTCGTCACTGTCTCTATGGAGTTTCAATGTTCTTCCCATATCCTTGTGGGCTTTCTCTGAGTACTCTGATTTCCTCCATCTCCCCAAAACCTTTTAGGTTGGTTGGCTGCTCTAAACATGTCTGTAAATGTTGCACTCACAGTTGCTTTTGTAGACCATGTTATGGCAAAAAAGGGTCCATGATGATAAAATCACTTACCCCGACATCAAATGAATAAATTAAAATAAAAAAGCAATGTAAATGATATTACTAGGTCATTGCAGTGCACTGTTACTGAAAGAGAATTCCCTTTCAGTAACAGTGCACTGCAATGACCTAGTAATGTAGGTAAACATGGCTTAGTGGTGCAATCCTGAAAAAGCTGGTCTTTAGAGATTTTTAAAATTCCATGACTACCACTTTGGCCCTAATAGGTTCATAGGTAGGTACTAGGCTATCTGTCCAAGGGCCTAAGTAAGCCTAGCCAACAAAATTCCCTGGCTTATGCCAATCCAAGAGAGTTAATTTCCTGTGCCCCTGTAGTGCAGTGCCACAGAAGTGATCCCTGGGGTGTATTTCCTATTTCTCATCCACTCATCAAGAATTTTCTTGAAGAGTGTTAATGAGGAACTTTGCTTGACATAGATGGGTAGCTTGTTCCAGAGTATGGGAAGTTTCTGGGATAGGAATCTATCCCTCCAGCAAGTCCTGTTTATTATGGTGACAAGGTTTAGGTCCCTAGAGCATGTAGCTCGGAGGGATTTCTTTAGGTGTAGCATGTCCAACAGCTCTGGGTTTGACATAGCTTTATATGTTAGGCAGAGATGACCTCAGAGTAGGTGATAAACTACAGAGTAAAGCTGGAGTTTTTTGAGACGATCAGTGTAGGGCATGTGTTTGAGGCCAGTAATTCTCTTTGTGAGGTACTTCTGTGACCTTTGCAGCTGCTGCAAATGTCTTGTGAGGTACATTCCAAAAGGGCCGTTGTACTCTATAATGGGTCTAATGAGTGTCGAGTAGAGGGGAACAGTGACCTCTTTTTTCCTGGATGAGAACCCTTTTGTGATGAGGTGTGCCATGTAGAAGGATTTCCTGATTACTGTGGCAATTTGATTATCAAAGGAGAGATTACTGTCCACCTGGGTCTCAAGGTCTGTTATCACACATTTGGTGTTAAGAAGACTGCCGCCTATGTGGTAGTTCATGGGTACAGAGTGCTACTAGAGTAACCCTACAAAGAAACTCATGGAACAAACTAATAAAAAGTTACCATGTTTTATCAGTTTAACACCTACTACTTTGGAATCTTTATTTGAAAATCATTGATGACTACAACTCTTATAAATCTAAGTAAACTGTCTTCCTAGTAAAGGAGCGACTTTTCATTTTAAAGGACTCCATTGGTTGGATTATTTTTTTCAAACTATTGTTTTTCCTAGCTTGAGTTCACTCGTTGCTTTGTGCATTTGGAATTCTCCCTCCTTGATCCGTTACGTATAAGCTTAATGTATAATTTTAGCATAGCCTACTTTCTTATGTTTGTAATACCACTGATCTGCAATTTATTAGATAAATGAATGCATAGCAGTTAATTTAATTATGCTCTAGGTAGCTTGCCTCCTCTGTATGCCTCCTCTGTACTTCATGTGTAATATAGTAATAAACTTTGGTTCATGACAGTCCACCAAACAGAAAGGCACATCCCTCCTGCACTCCTTGTTGAATGATGTAGACTCATCCTCCCCTAAACATATGAGAAAAAAACTAAATTTCCTCAGTTTATTTCTGACCCCAAAGTTGTGTGACCTTGAAGTGGTAATAACTAGTAGGAGGTCTGGGATGCAGATCCCCACCACACCTCTCAACCCTTTATTGCAAGAAATCTGGACAAAGCCTGACAAAATGGAGACAAAGGTCTAAAAATAGGCACAAATTTTAAATATTGATGTTACAAACTTACAAAGTTGCTAGAGTAACAGAGCTTGTGTTAACATACATTTTCCTAAATGATTTGAAGTGTGGAAGTCAAATGTATGTTATTATTTAGTGACTTCAGTCCTCAAATCATCCCAATGATTTGCTAGAAAACCAAAAATTTTATAAGGAACAGATCAAAAATTCTGCAAACATCTGGACAGCTGAGAGGTGTGATCCCCACATGAACATTGCAGTAAACTATTTTTGATGAAAGAGTATTTGACAAGCTGTCATGAACTCCCTTTGTAACCAGAGTTTGGTGGATGGCAGTAGAATGGAATGAGGTTGTGCCCAACACTACTTTTTACCTTCCCCTCCAAACATTTCATCTTCTAGTGGCTCAATGAACAACAATGGAGGTCATAATGCAGCAGGCAGCATGCAGTGGAGCTTGTAGAGCTGACAAGAGGGGAAAAGGATCCACTACAGGACAGGTGGACCACTCCCTACCACCCAACTCTTGTCATTGGGAAACAAATTGGTCAGATGGGCTTGCTGTGCAAGACTGAATGGGCCAAAGGGCTCTTGACCAGTCTATGTATGCCCAGCTCTTGCCCCATAGAATGAGTGGGTCAAGTCGCTGCTAGTAGAGGATTAGGCCATCCCTATGGAGGAAAGAAAAAAGATTTTAATAAACTGTGTGTGTGTACAGGGGTAGCAGTCACTTTATTACGGGATGTTAGCATAGCATAAAAATTGTCCTCTGGAAATAAAATTGCTTTCTCTATCAAGGATTAAAAAGTTGCCAAAGAACTATCCAACTGTACTATGTGTTGCAAAAGGAACTGAAAGAATTGAAATATTACCAAGGAAGCCTGTTTGTTAAATTTCCTGGATTCCACTCTTTTTTTCTCTGCTTTAAAACTGTCTAATTTTGGAGAAGTAATTTTATCAGGTCAAGTTTCTGTGACAAACCTGTGAATCAGCTTTGAAGTCTGGTGGGTCACACCAGATATTATTGACTAAGATGACCATAATACATGTTAAAATCAAAGGCCCGTGACCAGAGATTGAGCCATTTGTTTGCACATAAATGGACACCATATACTGGCATAATAAAAAGCAATTGAAAAATGAAGGCCCCTGTGGTTCTTCTTGCTATTTAGGACACCTTATTAGAATGGAGACTTGAATGAAGGTGTGCATGTTCATAGTCCCAAAATTCTAATGTCCTTCCAGGACTTCAAAACACAATCTGCAGATACTGTGACAGAAGTACTTCTTAATAGCTAGCATTACTTTTAAAGGGTTTGCCTTAAATATTATAAAAATATTCAGAAAGTCAATAACGGCAGCTAAAAATGAAGTTTTTTTACACTAGCTACTGCTAATTGAAAACAAAGAAAGTGATTCTTGGAATTCATTCCCATGTCTCATGCTTGCCTTTGACAAGTGGTCCTGCCATTCGCTGTGCATGTGTCTGTCTGAATTGCTGCATCTGTGGCATAAATCTGTCTTTACATAAAAGATTGGTGCTGTCCTGCCATACAATCTTGTCAACAGCTTTGAGTTCAGACAGCTGCCGCAGAACTGCCTGTACGCAGCTGTGGTTTATTGTCAAGTATGTGCTTTTATTGTTGTTAATGCAAGCTGAGCACCTTGTAACTAGAAACTAGACTAATGACAGCCTGAGTTTACATGAACCAAAATAAAAGGCAGTTAGCAAGCAATATTAACAAGCTTGGAGATTAAGTCAGATTTAAAAGTGAAAAGATCAAGTGACCCTTGGTCAAATAGCTTTAATAACAAGTTCTGAACCAGTACTCAGCTGGTCTGACTACTTGCTTCAGCTGCCAGTAAACAAAAAAAATTTTTTTTTTCATTTTTTTTTTAAACAACACTGGAAGTTAAAATTACATGTTTCTTTAAACACTATTAGAGTGACTAGAGCTGCTTCACTTCCATATGGAAACATTTACTGTATTTTCCAAAAACAAAAAGATATCCTATCCAAATATGAATTCCATCAATGAAATGGGAGACGTTTGAATAGATAAGCAGAAAACGTTGGACAGCATGATGCCAGGGAATCTTCTTGGGCTAGGCTTATATAGGCTCCAGGGCCGTTAGCCTAGTACACACCTATGAACCTATGGACCTATAAAAGCTGAGGCTATTCCGTGATAGAAAAAAAGTCAAAATAGGCTTAGTCCCAAAAAAATAAAACTAGGCTTAGTCCTATCACACATCCAAGAAGAGCATACCTAATCTGAAAGCCAAATGTTTTAATGAATTTGTAATTAACAGAAGAATGGAAATATAATTAATTGATATAATTCCCCTGCATTCACTGTGTTGGTTCGTTTGGAAAGAAAAGGCAATGGATTTTAAAATGAAGGTATGTTGGAGCACTGCCATTTAAAAAAAATCCACGTTTTTCTTGGAGGTGTGACAAATATAGCCTCAGTTGAAAAACTGTTCACTGCTTGGTAAATTTGCAATGCTTTAGTACAGTATAAAGTTTTATTTGCCTTTAAACGTCTACCTAGAAATCTGAGGGTAGCTATGAAAACAGAGGCTACACTAGCAACATACCTCCATCAGTTAGAGTTTCACTGTTTGGTTATATTGGTAATGTGACAGCAACTTGTCTCTCATTATACTTCTCTGCGTTAAGATTTTAATTGATTGATTGATTTATGCATGTATGTATAAATTTATTTTGTCATCAGTCCTGAGAAACTAGGCTAGGCTGTGCAGAAGGGATCATAGAGAGAGATGGTTGGTTCAACATTTCAGCAGCATCATTATGATGCATCTTGTGGATCCACTATTTAAGTATTTATTTACTTTTCAACCTTGCACCTGGTCTGACTGGAAGAATATATGGTTATGTGAGGTGTGTGCGTGTGTCCGTGTGTGCATGTGTGTGTGTGTGTGTGTGTGTGTGTGTGTGTGTGTGTGTGTGTGTGTGTGTGTGTGTGTATGCGCACGAGCGCTCATGTCAGTGTGTGTGTGTGCGTGTGTCTGTGCGTGCGTGTGTGCATGTGTGTGCGCGCGTGCATGTGAGTGTGTGTGTGTGTGTGTGTGTGTGTGTGTGTGTGTGTGTGTGCGCATGTGTCTGTGCATGCGTGTGTGTTTGTGCATGTGCTCATGTGCATCAGAGAGCGAGAGAGATTTGGTTAGTGTTATTATGGTACTGGAATTAGCAAAGTGAAGTAATTTGCATTTTTTGAAAATATTTAATTACAAATGCCAGAAATGTGGATGCTAAGAATATTGATATTTCATAAGGTGTGTGAGGTTTGCTTGCATGTAGGTAAGTGGGATGGTTTACTAATGCAAACATTTTCGGATATGCTGAAAGTTTCTGCACTAGTGGTTGGAGTGTGTGTGCATGAGTGTTTGCAGGTTTGAGTTAGAGTAAGGGCAAGTTAAGCACATGAATGCATTGCACATGTGTGGTTATGTAAGGTGTGTGTGTGTGTGTGTGTGTGTGTGTGTGTGTGTGTGTGTGTGTGTGTGTGTGTGTGTGTGTGTGTGTGTGTGTGTGTGAGTGTTTGTGTGTGCGTGTGTGTGTGTGTGTGTGTGTGTGTGTGTGTGTGTGTGTGTGTGTGTGTGTGTGTGTTTGTGTGTGTGTGTGCGCACGTACATGTGTGTTGTATGTGCATGTGCATTGGCACAATGAAGCAGGAGCAGCAGCAGGGCTAGAGTCAGGGTCAGGGTTAGGGTTAGCACATATGACTAAGGTTGTACTTGTGGGCAAAGAAAAAAGCAATTATAAAACCCATTCTCATATCACCCAAGACCAATAACCCTCTGAACTTCAGGCCAATTTCCATAGTCCCTAAACAATGGAAAAATACTACAAAACTAGCATATAATCAGCTAGCAGACCACATAAAAATATATTCTCTATTTTGAAAAAAATTAAAAACAATTACCGAAACCAGTGCAGTTAACCGTTTATTGCAATCCAAAGTACTTGCAATTCAAACAACTAAGCGCTTTCACCAGATAATCCAAAGGCATTTTCAGAGTTGTTTAAACATTGTATCCAAACAGGTTAAATAGTAACAGATACTGTTTGTAACTACACAAGCACCCACCCACAATTTTTCCCACCCAAACTTTTAAAAAGACAGTACATCTATCAAATGCCTATTCTTCTTAAAATTTTTTATTTCCATTACGCCATTTTTGAAGATTAGACATAACCAAATTGTTTGACATATCTAATTTTCAGGATTTATTTTAAAAATCATGTAGAATGTAATTTTAATAATTTCAAGTAGATTTAGTATGTTGCTTAATGAATGATTAGGAAGTATTTTGTTACAATGTTAAAAAAATGCCTTTGGATTATCCGAAAGCGCTTAGTTTTTTGAATTGCAAGTACTTTGCATTGCAATAAACGGTTAACTGCACTGGTTTCGGTAATTGTTTTTTATTTTTTTCTAAATGTTTTCAGTCACTTGACTACCAGCTACAGTTCATATTCTCTATTTTCCAGAAGCCAGCCTAAATTCTGGGCAAACTCCAATACCATGACAATGGTGTATAACAGCATTACGATTAACAAAGAGAGCAGTCTTCAAACATGTTGTGGCACCAGGGAAATACTGCCAGTCCAGCTATCTGGAATTTTGTAAATAATTATGTCACTTGAAAAAAATATTAATATGATTCATATGCTTGTCTTACAAATGTAAGAGAACTATATGTTATATGTATATTAAACTACTGGTGCAGAAGTGTGTGTAAAGTACTGAACTAAAATGTAATCACAGTACAACTACTGGAAAAGAACAGAAATGTATATAAACTATATACCTGTGCAAAGGTATGTTTTAATAGTAGAAGCTGGAACATATAGAGTTAACTTGCAAAACTTCAACAAAATAAGTGACTTGTTTTATGATTGTGTTATCTCAGTTTCAGTGCTTCATGCAGACACAGTGTCTAGAGCTAGATGTTTCCCTATTGTCTGGAAACAGAAATAATTACTAGGTTTCAAATGTAAAAGTGTTTAATTGTTTTTTCTAGGCAATCATCTGAGAGATATGTAATTTTCACAGAGAAATGTTAAATTTTGTTAAGTTTCTGTTAGCCTGGGAATGGAAAGCAGGTGACAAAGACTCATTTCATCCAAGCTAACGCAGCAGTAATGTGGATTATTAATTTAAAAACTCTCCCAGAGAAAGTCAGTGCATTTGGTATTTTGTCTTGGACCTAGAAAAAACATCTACTCATCTGCATTTGCCTTGCTCTGTAACTAAGTTATTTAGGGCATAGTATCTCTTAGATATAGCTAGGAATATAGTAAAGATTAGTTTAGATGTTTTCTGTATTTGTTTGAGACTGTCCTGCAATGTTGTTTTAAAATATTTCCTGTGATTCTGAACTCTGTAGTTACTGTGTTGTTTGAGTATTGTCTTGTTCTTTTATTATTTAGTATTAAATGTATTTAAACCGTTTAACTGTGGCTGGTTTGTTTAGAGATATTTAAGCTCCTAGAGTACTTGCATATGTATTTGGTGACACTGTACAGGCCACTCCTAAATAGCCTTGAAAGTCTTGGTCACACTTACCATTTGGATTAATAGTAACATTACACAGTAAGATTGAGCACCCTTTGTTAAGGGCCTTAATAGTAGCTGATAAGTAAGGGTGGCTGGTGGCAGCTGGTACTACCTTATAGTCTGGGCAGAAGGGGGCATAGCTAGTAAACCTGTGCCAGCCTTTCCCAGGTGTGTGCTTGTGTTTGTATATAAATCAAATCTCAAAGTGTGTGTGTGTCAGCAACTTGGGCAGGGACACGAAACATTGCTTGGACAGAGAGGGTGCTGGAGGTCTTAGCTTGGCCACGCAGCTGAGATCTTAATCCTATACCTGTGCCAGTGGGGAGTCTTATTGGGGATCTGGAGAAAGAGGGAGAAACCAGACCCAGACTGACTGTGATCTCTTTGTGCTCTTAAGAGAAATTGTACTTTACTGTGAGTATACTTGTCATCCTCCCAATGTGTACTCCCATCACTGGTGCTAGTGGTAAGGATTGAGGCTCCTTGATTACTGGGCCAGTGCAGGGGCATCACACATGTATTTACCAGTTTCACTGAATATTTCAACATGGTGGACCACCACATCCCCCAGGACTTACTTCTGTCAAGTTGAATAAGCCAAAAGCGATTAAATGGTCCAGAGACTTCCTCCATCATCATTCATTCATTCTCAGTGACTCTAGGGACTTCTACCATGAACCCTGTAGCAACACTCAGAGGGGATTCTCCGGGCTTAGTCCTTTTCCTACTACCCATGCCATGCTATATTAAGCAACTTCCATTTGTATTCCCCAGCTCCAAATATTTCTTTCTGCTGATGAGGTGGTCATTTACAGAGCTGGTCATGCATACTCAACCATCAAAACACCGTGAGAAAAAGTTCTTGCACCTGTAGCAAACTAGCTTAGCTCCTGAAGAATTCACCCTAGACTCCAAAAAAATGCTTTCTTCTGCAAAAACTTTTACAGGTATATAAAATTGGGTCTTCAGTGTCGCTAACTATATACCCACTGAAATAACTTAAACATTTAAATACCTAGACCTATGTCTTGACCATCCACTTACTTTCAAACACTATATTTAACAAACCAGATATTTTGATTCAGCAGTTACTATTCTCTTCATAAAAATTTTTACTCTTCCTATTACCAGCAGACAGGGAACGGATTGGGAAGGGAATTCTACAAGTTCAATTGGAATATGTTCTTCCAGATCTATGTCAGATGATCAAGTTTTCAGAAAATCAAAATTCATATGGACGAGACCATATGATTAAGTTTCCAAAAACTAAAACATCAAAAAACACATAAAAACACAAAAATCTACTTTTTTTTACATTTATGTGGGGTACAAGCCCTCCCTGCACCCCCTGCAAATTATATATACCAACTGTGAGATTGCACTACAGTGAAGAAAAGGGGAAATTTCCTGATCTTCACTGTACCACAATCTCCATTCAAAGCTTTGAGTTTTGAAATATTCAGTCATATGGTCTCGACTATACGAATGTTGAGTTTCTGAAAACTCAGTCAACTGATAGGGATCCATTTTTCCTGTTAGTACTTTTACCTAAAAAAAAAGAACTTAACCTCACTTCAGACTACCACTAATCACATCTGATGTTTTATCACTCTAGCACCCCAAAAATTAACATTATTCCTCAAGCCTGAAAAACTATGCTTGTTTCTTCTTCCAACACCCATTCTCAGAAAAGAAGTAAGAACGTATTCATTTTGAGACAATCAATTGTGTTAAATCTAAATTTATTCTTGCTGAACCAGTCTCTTGCATTGCACTTAGTTGCAGTTCTGAACAATTTTATTTTTTTTTCTTTTTATTCTAGGGGCTTTAACAGGTAGCTTGGTGCTGACAATTTTTTTTTCTTTGTCTTTTATTTGCATATCCATATATTATGTTTTTTCTCTTGCCATAACCAAATAGAAGACAACTCTGTAGCTCTGCTTTTTTGAAGAAGGTTTCAAACTCTGCAGAAGTAGCAGTTATGTACTGTTGAGGGCAGTTAAATATGAACAGAATTGACAGGAAATGATGTTGCACACTGCCCATTAGTTCTCTGAATTTTTTTAAAGATAGCAAGTAAAGGTTTTTCATTTTTTGAATAGGGCTCTACTTCAGTCTTGGGCTATCCTTACATTATATTGTGACTGTCATGAATCACCTCCCTGTCTTGCAATTATAAGGATTATCTCTATCTAAATAAAATATATACGCTTGTTTCCAGTTCTGTGATGAGGTGTGATTCTGCAAGCATATCATATTCTTGTGGGAATTACTCTAATAACAGTTATTCAACTAATTCCTTGATGACATTCAGTGGTCCTTCTCCAGCTTTTTCCAGCAGACATATGAACAATAAGTTATTGTGGCTAGCTTGGTTTTCATTCAATATCAATAGTTTTGGTTGACAATATTTGTGATAAATCCTGAATGACATGCAACAGTTGTGAATGACAGTTGTTAAACTGTCCTTTAATCTAAATTTGCTGTTGCAGGAGTGTATATGATGATGATTCTGCTATGCTACAGGTTTTATATTATGATTTTTAAGGTGCCAGATGTCAACGGTGGTACTCAACATTATTTCAGATAATTATTATCTTGATGAAATGTATTCAGTGACCATCTTGGTCATAAGCATTGATCTCTTATATCAACAGCACTTACTGTTTAATCTGCGTATAGCTTTCAGTTTTTCTTTGTGTTATAAATCACATACAACAGTCTTTATCACTGTAGCTTACTGTCATTGTACATTTATGATGTTTAACAATTACATAAATAAACTAATTAAACCATAGTAGTAGAGAGCATTAAAATCCCTCTATCTCTCCACAAGTAATCTCGCAAACACCCAAAATCTTGTCTTTGACTTATTCTTATCCTGGACTCAGTGCAGTTCTGCACACAGTACCCACTACAAAAATGCAGTTCTGTGAACTGTTGCCATACTATATGTGGAATATGACTTTAGCTAATATGACATTAGGCTGTGAGAAATATTATCGAACTAGAGGCATATAAATTTGTTGCGTAAACCATGCCATTTCATTTCACTGACAGCAAAACTACCCTAACTCTGACAACATGCTAGTATTTATTGCCTCCATATCATGAAATAATATCTGAGATTAGCCCACTAATTACCAGTGTAACCATGTGAGTGCAGCCCGACTACATATCACCTGATGAATGCAAAGGACTAAACAGATATTGAAGAAAGAGACAAGGATAGATGGGGAAATAACTCTCTAAGGCAAAAGAGAAGATATAATGAGTTCAATTTTTGGATAATTTTGTTACAGATTGTGCTTAAAAGATTATTCAAAAAATAAACCCAAACCTAAGCAAAAAGGACATCCGACATTTCTGCTTAGGTTTAGGTTTATTTTTTGAAGAGAGTTTCGTTAGTTACTGAGTTCTAAGGTTTTTATTTTTCAGTAATAAAGATTACGTCACCAAAGAACTGGGTTCTGTAAAATACATTCTTGGGTCAAGTGCAATCAGTAGGTCATTTAATTTGTATGTTTTTAGTTTATATATCATGTGATCATATGCCTTTATTAGTACTAGTATAATTTCAGTCTTTCTAGAAAATTCACATTGCTCTTGAAGAAATGAAGGGGGCACATTACAGAGATGCACACACATATACACACACACACACACACAAACACCACATACACATATGGATAATGTCCCTGTTGTCATCTATGTCATCAGAATGTGTTGCCATTTCTACTTGGGCATAATCATGTTCCTGTCAAGGTCCTATGTAATATCTTTCCTATGTGTCCATGTGTTATTCTTTTGTCATATGTTGTATATCGTTGCCATGATCATAAGTGACAGTTACTTAAGTCAAGTTGTTATCTCTGTGCTGTGTGTACTTGTGTGCATGTTGATCATAGTTGACAAGTATGTGCTTTATCAGAAGTACACACTGTGCCTGCTTTATGTGTGTGAATTTTTTTGTCTACCATGTGCTATATCGTTTTCATAACTGTTCATTATGTTTGCCTTTTCGGTATGCCTTCTGTGTTTGCCATGTAATGTTTTACAGTAAATGATGCCCCCACACACACACACACACACACACACATTCATCAGGAAAAATCAGAGATTCTGGACCAATGCTCAAGTCTGCAGTACTTACTCTGAGGGGCACTCTGAAGTAGATAGAACATTAGCTGATTTACTCTGGCACCATGTTAAGCAGCTTTTTCTACAGATCACAGGATCCTATGCTTGGACTATAGGCACCGTCAGTGGGAATTCAGGGAAGTAGAAATAACAGCAATCCCCATTTCTTTTTAGCCAGTCACCAGAATTCTTGTTGATGCATAAAAACAAAATCCTTCCAGGTTTCTTGCAACTACCAGGTCATGAATCAGGGCCACCATAATTGCTACCTTTTTGCATCAGGAAGGATTATGACATTGACAGCTGACATTATTGTTATGAGTACATTACCCCTGGTACTCATCAGTGTCAAAAAGAGAAGCCTCAAGTTCAAGTCACCATCGACACCCTGTGCTTTGGAATGTTAGAGGGGTCTAGCACAAGCGTAGTGGGTATTGGGCATAAGTATGAAATGCACAAAAGACGAAACACTTGGCTCTACACCCAGACATGGCTGTTCTTCATACTTCATTGTTCCTCCAGTGACTGCTGCTACTTCATCAGCAGGATCATCATCATCCTCAAGAAAGACATTGGTATCCCACTCCTCATCTATGGACATTTCCGACACTGATAGGAGTGGGATGTGGGCACAGCTACCACATCCCCTTAGTCACTAAGCCAGATGGACAGATGGACACCCATGAAGTAGAAAAAAGAGTGGAACTTTATGTCCCAGGAGATGTTTCTGGGGTCCAGGGAATCAAGTTAATGTGTCTACCTTGGGAAGTTTCACAGGCCTCTCTGAATCTACATTTGTGCCCTTGGCCTTACATATACCTTTGCTGAATTTCAACAACCTGTTAAACTCAAGAGGATGATTTATTACTTATTATTTAAATGTGATACCAGTGCCAAACCATTGATTAGCTACTACTTGTATGTTTGTCCCATATTGTGGTCAGCTTCCGTCAATCAGTCACCTTCTACTTCTTCTCACCTCCTGCACAGATTTGGGATTTCAGTGGTAAAACAAATGAAGCAATCTGAAAGCAAATGTCTCCACATTTTGGTTCCTTAGTCATTAAACATTGTGAGGACATGTGGGTCTCTTTATTTCAGAATAATGAGTCTTCTTTCTCTGCTGTCCCTCTCCTGAAGACCCCTACATAAGAGAAACCCTTGGCTCATGATGTCCTCTCTGAAGCTATCTTCTGTCCCTTGTTCCATCCCTCAACAAGCATAAAAAAATCATAGTTTTTAAATACAGAGATTGAGCAATCCTTTCCCTGTAACCTTTGACCTTTGATTCAGGCTACCACATTTCCTGATTAGAAGGGTTTCCTGTGTTCAGTCACAACACTCAGCAATCGGCCATGCATGATTTTTCATGACTGAAAAATGGGGGGAAAAACATGTTTTGCAAGGGAGGCTGTATCCCCCCCCCCCACACACACACAAGTGGGGGACCAAGGGAGTTTGACCTACTTAACTTATACATATCGACACTATGATTGCACTACAGTGTGAGGGGATTAAAAACTCACTGCACTTCACTGCCAGCTCAAGTAATCTAAATAACAGCAATGAAATGAGCCATGATGTGAAACAAAATCACAAAAAAGCTTCTTGGATGAATATGCTGCAATCAGCTGTAGGTATGCCTTTTAGAAGGACCTAGATCTTGGTACCTTGGAAGCAGATCAACTGTATTGGTTAACAACCCCCTTAATGGACATTCTTATTTACTGTACATTCCAAAGAAGATTAGTAGATCATCTCACGTATTCATCAATAGTTCCCAGAAACCTTGGCATTTAGCTGTTGTTTCCCTAGATAAGGAGTCTCATTCTATGATCATTGCTGGCAAAAAGATGTGCACTTCTGCAAACTTGGGCCCTTAAGTAGTTGGCCCATATTTTTCTATTCTCAGATTTCTGTGACTGAAGAAGCAATGGAAAAGCTGTCCATGCATTTTGCATTAAACATAGAATTATAAAAAAGTTACCATTACATCCCACTCCTCATAAGAATCTGTTACAGACTTTCCCAGATGCCTTCTTTATGGCTTAAGTTCTTTTAATAAACCATTCCAGGAGATCATTGAGGACATCCAGAAGAGAAGCAAGACCCATTCCACTGCTGAAGACGTGCATCATTTTCCAACTTTCTTCTTCTTCTTTTTGTCTTCCATATGTTCCCATGTTGTCCCGTGAAGCCTACTTTACTGGAAATGTCAGTCAGACTCTGCCACAACAGTGAGAGAAGGAGCACAGGGACATTATTTCCTGAAGACTACTGATCACCAGAAAGTGCCCTAACTGGCTCATATGTTCCAAATTGGAATTGTGATTATTTTGCTCCTGGTGAGAGAAGGAGTAGAGTGCATTGATTCCTGACCATTTCTGATTGGAGAGTGAGTGTCTGTGCTTGGCAGTCCTGATTGGTCTAGTTGCTATTCAAAGCATCTACCAGGGAAAGGCTACAAAAATCTTATAGACCCTCGCATCATCTGTGACAAGACTGTGGATTACCAAACAGGCTGCGGCCTGCTTCTCGTCTTGGGATTGGTACTAATGTTTTCCTTCTGGTGAGATAAGAAGCAAATGAGCATTGTATCCCAGCAGAGTGAAGCACTAGTAGTAGCCAGGCAGTAGCCATTCGCAACATCCATCTTTTCATCATTCTTGACAATCTAATTCTTTTTTTTTTCAGTAAGTACTGCTTGATTTGTCCATAATTCATCAGGGTCTACTTAATAGTTTTATTAGTTTCCACTCAAGTGTTTGGCAATACACTGTATACACACAGACACCTTGGGAGACATTTTTCCTATAAAAGCACAATTGAAATTTCACCAATACCTAGTTGAACACACGACAAGTAGTTTGCAGTGACAAGCACTGCCCCCAGAGCTACAAACGGGATACTCCTGACATTGCTTTATATTCTCAATCCAACTGTCTAATCAATAAAAAAGGGTCTGTTGCCATGAATATGAACTTTCCTACTATCTCTCTTACCAGCTTGGTGGATATGGACATCCTGAGGTAATGTATAAAGTGTTTCATGTTTACTGGCAACCAGATAATTCTCAAACAAACTGATATGGTATGTGAGATGTATTTACACAATGTTAATGGAGGCAAAGCTCACACATAAAAGCACTCCTAATGTCAAAAAGGTTGTCAGTAGTATATAAGCTGCACCCATCACACACAAGTCAAAGCAGACACATAGACCCACATATGCTGAGGCACTTACATGTAACCTTCCTAAATGCTAAAGACCTCCAAGATGAATTGCACATAACAAATACCCTCAACAGACCCGAATGTATTCTTTCAAAACAACATCCACATCAACACATATAGCTACATCTCGTGGAGCCTCTACTTCTAAGCCATTAATGCAAGCCACCACACAATTCAACATTCTGGTCATTGGAGATTCCATTGTGAGACACACTGATGGCTCTTTCACCAAGCTGAGTAAGGAGAAAATGTCACAGTCAGATGCTTATCAGAGGCTAGAATCTACCACATTACACACACACTTGGGTCATTGGGCTACAAGTACCAGTATGACTCTGTCATAGTCCATGTGGGTGTAAATGATCTCAGACATACCTCCCTAGACTATATGAAGAGAGAGACATCATGGAGCTCTCAGAATACGTGTCCCAGGCTGGTACAAGCCTAGTATTGAGCTGCATTTTACCTTCTCCAAGCATGATGCCACAATACGAACAAAAGATGACTGACTTTAATAATGGGCTTAGTTTCTGGTGTCATTCTAAGGTGGTGCAATACTTGTCAGCATGGAAGGAGATGGTCAACAGACCACAGCTACTTTTCCATGGATGGTTTGCACCTTTCCCCTCTAGGCTTTTGAATATTAGCTAAAACATTGTCTTCCCCATAGTGCCTTTTTAGGTAATAACAAGCTGAAAGTTCTTCCAACATAGCAAATCAAAACCAAGAAAATCTAAAGGCCTAAACACAAAACTCCACTCCCTTGAAGCTGTCTTCACACTTCAGAATGCTAACGTGTGTGTGGTCGCTGAAACATGGTTTAATTCCATGTTGAGCACACCGACAGTACAAGGATATAATGCCTTCCACATATTTAGACCAGCTAGTACACAGACAAGGACTAAAGGTGGTGGTGTCTCAATTCACATAAAAATAATATACCTTAAGGCTGGTCAAATAGGGCAATGCACTTGAAATTCTCCATGTTCAAATCACCATAGGCAAAATCCAATACCATTTCATGCGATCTATAGATCCCCTTTTGTGACCCAGGAAACCCATGCCACATACTTAAACTTATTGGAAACAGTCACCATCCAACTCAATATCATATTCATGGGTGACTTTAATTACCCCAATATTAATTGGAAATTATATACCACATCAAACTTACAAGCACAGAGATTCCTGGATTTTGTAAACACAAACTCCCCAGACCAGATAGTCAATACATCAACCAGGGGTGCAACCATACTGGATCTGGTCCTCACTAATATGGGAGAATGCTGCACACCCCCCAACATAATGTCTTCTCTTGTAAGGTCAGACGACAAAATGGTCTCCTTTGAAGTAAAAATAAAACCTGGAACACCAGCTAACCCTGGAATGTTCAGGAACTCCTCTAAGGCTAACTTTCTACTATTAAGTGATAACCTAGCAAAATTTCAAGCCCCCATAAACCCTGAGAAAACTGCTGCCTATGCAGAACTGTTCACAGAAACCTTACACAAGTATGTTAATACCTGCATAGAGTTAGCTGTACCCATCAAGAAGAAGTACAGAACTAATCCAAAAAACAAGCCACCCTGGAGGAATCAAAAAATCAATAGGCTGTATAACAGGAGGAAGAAAATCATGACAAAATTTAGGAGGTGCAGCACCCAGCAGGATGAAAGCACTCTCTTCAAACTAAACCAACAACTCAGAGGATAAATAAAGTCTACCAAAGCCAAATATGAGGTAAATTTGACTTCCCTGGCCGAGGACAACCACAAGGCATTTTTTAGCTATGTCCACAACCTCAAGGGTAATGCGCAATTGTGTGCAAAGCTCATAGTAAATGGATCCACATATACTGTGCCAGAAGATATAGCAAACCTATTGGCCTTCAAATTCAGCTCCAACTTTTCCCTTCTCTTCCCCTCAGTCTTCCCTCAGAAAATACCATCAAATATAACTCCCCATGCTATCACTAAGGAACAGGTCCTCAATGCTCTCTCTAAGGCCAAGGACATTGCATCAATGGGCCCAGGCAATACCCCAGGATGCCTTCTAAATAGCATGAAACACAAACCATAAGACCCTATTTCTATTTAACTGTAGCCACCAAACAGGCTTCATGCCTCATGAATGGAGAACAGCAACAGTCATCCCTCTGCACAAAGGTGGGCCATCTAGAGATGCTAAAAAACTATAGACCCATAATTCTCACTAATCTCATATACAAAACCATGAAAATAATTATCATGGAAATGATCAATAATGATATAGTAAACCTCCAGACACTGAACTCATCACAATTTGATTTCATCAAGGGCAGGTCATCTCTACTCAACCTAGTGGACTTCTTTGAGAAGGTCACCAAAGCGAGGGATGAGGGCAAAATGCTTCACACTGCCTACCTTGACCTGGCCAAGGCAGTTGACAGAATGCCACATTCAGGCATTGTTGACAAACTCAAGAGGGTGGACAAAAACCCTTATGTCACCTGGTGGATAGCCAACTGGCGTACAGACTGGACCCAGGAAGTTAGAATTGGGGATGCCACCTCTACAAAGAGGCCAGTCACAAGCAGAGTACCTCAGAGATCGGTCCTGTTATCGTTCCTTTTTGGTATTTACATCTATGAAGTCAAGGCCAATGTCAATGGCCTCTGGTTGACTAAATTTGTAGAGGATTGCAAATTAGGAGCTGTTATTGAATCCCACACTGACACAAATGTTCTTCAGGAAGGGCTGACACAGACAAGCAATTGGTGTCAGAGCCATGGACTAAATCTAAATGCCAAGAAACTCATAATAATATTCTTTGGGAAGTCATCCACCCCTGGTTAACTATCATATTACCAACACAGCCCCAAGAGTTGACCCAGTAGTCAGGGACCTGGGGAAACACATAGACAGTAATCTAGCCTTTGACAATTGCATGTCTACATTAGAGTGGAAATCATTCTATGTTGTGTAACTTATAAACAAACGTATGGCATCTATGTCCAAGGAAGTCATTGTTCAACTGTATTCGTCATTCATCAGACCTATCATTGAGTACAATGCCCCCTTTGATATGTGCCTAACCAGGCATATCCAACAATTGGAACATCCACAGAGGTTCCTCACTAAAAGACTACAGGGCGTAAGTAATATGTACTATGCAGACCACCTCAAGGCCCCATCCCTGCATTCTGTCTCCCACGGACTGTTGAGAGGAGATATATGCCTGGCATACAAGGCATTGTCAGACCCCACTCTGATGGACCTCCTGCATATCCACAAAACAAACAGCACCAGAATTACCTATTCTAAAGACTTAAACCTCACCTGTGATATAAATAGGACCTACTGGAGAGACAGGTATGTAGCCCAGAGAATAGCCCATCTCAGGAACAGGCTCACCATTCATTTGAATCAGAGTTCCTCCCTAACCCAATTCAAATGTAACTGGGGCAATTGCATGGGGAAAAGGAAATTCATCCCTGGTTTGGCACCTATACCTCTAATGGACACAGGCAGCCTGTAAATGATTCATCTCGCAGGCCCCTGCTTGTAAATTGTTCATTTCCCAAGCCCTTGCATATGTTTATCAAGGGTACCAAAACTTGTGAGAGATTTGGGATGCATAGCTAGGCTTAAAAAGGCCCTTGCAGTTATTTTCTACTAAACATCTATGAACCTATGAATCTATGAGAAATTCATCCCAATCAGCTCATCAGTTTTCCTTAACCACGCTGGATAGATGGGAGGACAGGTCTCTGGCACTACACCAGTCTGGATCACCATTACCTGAGATTGAACAGTTTTGAAAGACACCATGATCTATAGCTGCTCAGGTTATCCCTATCTCATCCACTTCTCAAAGTCCAGTTAAGTGTGAAAGTAGCTGCCTACATAGTTACTCATAGCCAAGAAAATGCGAAGTACATTTTTACTTTTGCTTGTTTCAGGTCTCCAAGAAATTGGAAGTCCTTTCTGATTCTAGGTTTAAATAGCGCTAGCCTTCACTATGTTTTAAGTTTCATATGGTCGTATTTTAAGCTTGAAAGCCGCAACTCTCTAATGACTTTTAACTCCTTGGTGGTGTCTATAAACATGATGGATCAGTTCTGGAATATCAGCTTCAGAGAAATGTCCAGGAGGTTCCTGTAGTTTGCACTGTGCGGCCTATATTTTCTGTACAAAAAGCTTCTATTTGTTTTTTGTCCCCATGATATTTATCAAGGCACTGACCATGGTAGTAAAACTCCAACAGTAGCTTAGCCTTCTTGGGCTTCTCTGAAGTAATGGAAGCAACTGATTTTAGTGGCAGTATTCTAAGCATGGACTTGGCTATGGCCACTTTGGATCACTACTAGCTGAGACAAATCTTATCTTCTGCCAGTGGAGCTCATTCCCTTTAAAGCAACAATATTAGAAGTTGGCCAAGGTCAGGCTTTCACCCCTTTCAAGTGTGACTAGAAGCACAAGGATTTTGCATTGTACACTGCATCATAGGTTCATAGGGAGGTACTAGGCTATTGGCCCAAGGGCCTAAGTAAGCCTAGCCAACAAGGGTCCCTGGCTTATGCCACCTAAGAAAGTTATTTTCCTGTGCCTCTGTTGAGCAGAGACACAGAAATGATCCCTGGGGTGTATTTCCTATTTCCTATCCACTCATCAAGATTTTTTTTGAAAAGTGCTAATGAGGAACTTTGCTTGACATAGATGGGTAGCTTGTTCCAGAGTATGGGAAGTCTCTGGGACAGGAATCTATCCCTCCAGCATGTTCTGTTTATTGTGGTGACAAGGTTTAGGTCCCTAAAACGTGTAGCTCAGAGGGATTGGGATTTCTTTAGGTGTAGCATGTCCAGCAGCTCTGGGTTTGACATAGCTTACAGACATGAGTTATCCTTGTTTTACACCCCATAGCCATTACTTGCTAAAGTGCAGTTCAGATTACTGTTTGAAGATGCTGTTTCCCTTTCTGTCCAGTTTTCAGGACCTTACACTGCACATATCTTTGGAGGGCATAGGGATGCCATCTTTTTTGAAGCTTTAGTTCAAAGTCAAGGTCAACCATTTGAGAATTCTCTCCATATCAATCTCCTCAAGATGAAGCTATACTTGTGGTTCTGAAAGTTCTGGAGGCATTTCTGTGCCTCTGGTATGTCACTGCGATTTCAGACAGTCAGGCAGCATTATGATAACTGAACAACTAGAGGAGAGATCACCCATATTTGGAAATGGGCAATCTACCAGGGCATGATCTGAGGGACATTCTACATCCCAGTGGAATCAAGTGTATTAGCAGACATACTGAATCACATGTCAGACCTACTTTTTGGAGACTTGACTAAATCAACACGCAGTTTAGGTGGTCTTCTAAAAATGGAACACTCTGGACATCAACCTGTTTTCTATCGAGGAGAATTAAATTGCACGTAAGTTCTGATCCCTCCAACAAAGTAGGATGAAGTGGATTGAGGATGTGCTTTTGATGAACTAGGATTTGCTGTTCCTTATGCATTCTCACTTCCCAAATGTTGGTAAGTTTCAACACAGAAAGGCCAAGGTGAATTATTGTCACCCCACAGCAGTCTAGGAGAGCTTACCTGTAAGTCTCTAATCTTGCCCTCTCCATAGACAGTTCTGGTTTACATGCTTGAGCTGTGGCACTTTTCCAAAATGACCCCCTCCACCTGAAATTGATGGTGGGGCAGTAGTGCCTGCCCAGAGCCACATCTGCTTAGTGAGACTTTGTACCTACAAAGCCAAATGGAAAGATTCGCCATCTGGGCCAAGAAGTATTTTTTCCTCTTTATCCATAAATTTCATTAAGAATTAACATCCTGAAATAGTTGTGCAAACACATCAGCTAATTAGAATATCCACTCATGCTCAAACACGGCATGCAGTGAATGCACGTATTCTCCAGTGGTGGCCAAGGAATGTGATGAAAAGCATGAACTTGGAGAGCGTATAAGCCTCAATGCAGCTCAGTGTGTTCACAAGCAGACAAAATAAACAAGACGGGAAAAGGAACTGGCAGCCATATTTCCATCCTCTCTTTGGTCTAGCCCTCAGCCTGTCTACTACAAAGGAACATGCTTTGATTCTCTTGTTGTATCATGACCTGGCAGAAGTCATAACTGTACCCCTGCATAGACTAACCGAACAATTCATATATGGAGAGCTTTCTCCTCTGGTCTGTTCAGACTTTAACTTTCTGATTGATATACAGTCTCTGTTAACATTTTCTATGGATTCATTGTTTAATAGGTTCCATCTCTTTAAGACAGTCTGTTGTGAGCCAAGAAGGTTTTCTTCATGGACTTCAAGAAATTGAAATTCTAATAAGTTCAAACTTATTTTAAATCAATAAATATTTTTAAATTTTTAGTGGCTTGTATAGTTCAAATCACTCATGATCCATATTATTTTATTTTTGTGAGTGCTTAACCATAACTGACAAACTTTTAAATAAATAAAAATAAATACAATAATTTGTGCCAAATGATTCACTCAATTTGAAGTTTGTGAAAGACATTGGCTGGGATTCAGAAATATTCGCCACATTGTTGTAGGCAATTATACGTGATGAGCAGCCCCAGTCAGGATGTGTGTAAATCAAAGACACAGTCAGCATAAGTGGTGCAGTATATGCCAGTAGTTACATAACCAGATTAATAATGAGATTCTCCATGTATGCAAATGACGTAAATCAAGATGGATGAGCAATTCAGAAATGTATAATGAACACAAAGTGGTATGTGAATACTAGTGGCAAAGACCACAGCCAAATCCTAATGTATATGCAGGACAATAGCCAAAATATGCTAGGAGCTGCCACAGTATTAGTCAACATGCACATGGCAACAGGATATTATTGCCACTACAAGCCACAAGACATGGTGGTGCACATCATTACCCTCAGAGGTGTTGTGTCATCTGACCATGCTTACCATTTTATGGCCTTCATGACACTAATATTATAGGTCATTACCTTGAGGCTAGGGACACCATACAGTAACTAGTGGACATGCATAGGCTTTATCTTCAGGCCTGTCAGAGTAGTAGATTACTCATCCCAGTTGATATTAAGGTATGTGTGGCTTTATGTGTCCTACCTATAGGAAACCTTCAGTGACCAACAGGAGATACTGAGGAAGTATTTCGGACATCTGCCTTGAGAATACTCCATCAGTTTCTCAATGCTATGCTGCAGCATGTGGAAAAGCATATGCTGTTTCTACGTAACACAGGAGAGAAACAGTCTTTGTCCCTAAGGGTCTGGGACCTATAAAACAGATCCATATTAAAATAAAGACTTCCACCTGATGACCTGGGAAGAAGGTATATGAAATCTAAGAGATATCATTCCATTAATGGCCAGGTGATTTGCAATGTACAGGGTATCATCTACAAGGGGTCTGCAGACCTCTGCCAGGTGGTCTGTAATGCACAGGGTATCATCTACAATGGGTCTGCAGGCCTCCAGGCAGTGTTTATGACTCCCAAATATGGCACATATGTAACCGTTGCTAATAGTTTGTGAAGGGTAACTTCTTCCAGGGCATCTTATTGGGAATCCCAGATTTGCCCTGGAGTCCTAGCTGAGGGCATCTATCCAAAAGCCACAGAGTATGAGAGGTCATGGAAACAACTGTTCCTTATCATAAGCCCAGGTCATCTTGGAGCAAGCTTTTTGGCTACTGAAGTCACACTTTCACTTCCTGGATATATCTGGTGTTGCCCTGTAGTATGGAAAATCTTGATGATCGGATGGGAAATAGGAAATTCACCCCGGAGATCACTTCTGTGGCTCTGCTCGACAGTGGCACAGGAAAATAATTTTCTTGAGTGGCAAAAGCCATGGTACCTTTTTGGCTGGGCTTGTATAGGCCCCAGGGCTGATAGCCTAGTACCTACCTATGAACCTATGACCCCAGCACATGCACAAATATATGATCAGTGTGTACAGTGTTACACAATATGATAATTAGGAGGCAGTTGCAGCAGGGTGGCCAGCTGCAGAATGAACATCTCCTGGCACATAAGGCAGTGGGGGGTGAGCCAAATAAGGAGTCAGAGAAAGACTGAGTAGCAGAAGATAAACATGCCAGACAATGGTGAGGCACAGAATGCCATGGAGCTGTCAAAGAGGCAATGGCTGGCACACAGGTTCTAGCCATAGTATAGCATATGAACTGCAGTTAAATTGATGCATGCAAGCCCAGTACCATAAAATAAATAACATGACCACATCAGACTCAGAGTTATCAAAAAGACGAGCACTTTCAGTGTGTGAGGAACTGGGGATTGTAATGGTTGTGCATGAGTGTGTATTGTGGGACACAATCTCAGCAGTAGCTGCAGCAGTTGTGATCATGGAAGATGAGTGGGCATCCTATGCAAGGCCCTGTCTGTGAGAACTGCCTCTACCAGGAGTTTCACAGGTGGTACCAAGGCCTTCAAGTATGCCCTCTCCTTCTATATGCACCTCCACACCTGATGTTACTGTAGAAATGCTGACATTTTGTGAATGAGAGCATGATATTGGTTGTCCATGTCCACAATGGCTACCATCTATTGTGTGCTGTAAGCATGAAAGACAAGGAAAAGCAAGTTCTCTGATCCAGATCATTATCCTGTTGCAGACTGTGCTGACCAGCCCTTCTCTGAATGTGCTTGGTAGGATCTTGTTGTTGACATCAGTGCAGTCAGTGTCCAGGACTGCAACTACAAGCAGGTCAAACACATGTCCATCAGTATTACCAGAGATGCATCAAAATCTGATCTCTGCTGTGCCATGCCCAGAGGCATCTATGACGGAGGCATATAGGCCCTTTAACCCTGCCCCTGGTGGAGCTTCATGGCTCAGGGCAGCTGTGGTTCCTGCCAGTGGTTCTGCCAGGTTTGAGGATCCTTTCATTCAGAAGACCCAGCTTGCAGAGGTGGTATGGAAGCTGATGGACTGGTGTCTTCATGTCCACATCAGGCACCTGGTAAAATTCCTCATCTAGCATGCAGAGTTGAGTGCCTGTGTACTACTGAGTACATCATCATAGATAGAACAGTGTTCAAGGTGATAACTAGACTGTCATGCATCTTATGCATACAGGGTGGTACAGCTGGTCATATCCACCCTATCCTGCTGATTTCCCTTTTGTAAGTATGATCTCGCTTGTTTGTTACTCAACACTCCCCATCACCATTGTCTTCTTTGTATGCACCTGATGTCTTCTAATCCACTTTGACCTCCTTCCCTCAGTGTCAGAGCCCCCCATCAGTCTTGTCTGCCTTAGACCATATGCAAATATAGACCATACAACTTGGTCAACAAGAGAACAAGGTCAATAGCCTAGTAACCTTCTATGAACCTATGAACCTATGTTTATTCATGTGCCTCTGCTGCCTATCCTCTTGCTATTCCTTGCACTTTCCTTACATCCATTCATCCTTACATTCTTGGTTGATATGAAATGGGAACCTATCCTTAAAAAAAATTACACTCTCTTCCCCTCCTTCATCATCTTCATTCCTAAGTAGCTCCCCTTCTGTGCTTCCCACTGCTTACTTCCCCCTTTACCATAACCGTCCTATACTCCCATTTGTGACCAGTGTATGGAGTCCTTTAAGGCTGCTAGTTCCCATTCCCATCTCATTATTTTTGTGCACATATGAACACACCGAGCTGCACTGAAGCAAGTACAAGCGACAAATTCATGAATGTTTCTCATCATATTCCTTGGATGCCACTGGGAAATATGTGCCTTCACCTCCGGCCCTGATTTGGATGCAAGGATTTTTAATAGTCGCTCTGTTCATTCAGCTACTTCATGATGTAAATCTTTAATAGCTAAAAAGCAGCTGACTCAGACCGATTACAGCTGCTGGTTTTCTGAATCCTAGGAGCTACTTCTTATGTCATCGCCTCTTCTCAGCAGATTTCTGAGCTCAGCGCTGTTATATATAATCTTATATTGTCATTCATTCGAGTTTGTCATTGGCAGTGTAGTGGTGCAGTGGTTAGCATTGTTGTTTCACAGCAAGAGGTTCTCTAGTTCAATTCTCAGCTGGGGTGCTCTCTGTGGGGAGCCTGCATCTCCTCCCTGTGTTCATGTGGGTTTCCTCCCACATTTGAAAGACATGTATCTGGAGCATTTCTCCTGAAAATGGGCTCTGTCACACTCAGACTTTTCCAGTAAACAAATGTTGAATAAATCCCCCTTTCTCTCTAAGTGAATCCCAATTTTCTCTATAACATTTTATTTCTAAGCTCACATTCATTGGGTCTATTCATCTCACATTATTCTTTCAGAAGAAAAAAACAAAATGGCTGCACCTTCACATACTGAACATTCACCTCTAGTTGTGGATCCAGCTTAGTTTGACCCACAAACTTCAGAAGACACATTAGCTCTTCTTTTCAACTTTCACGTGTCCTTCATTTGCACTTACTCAAAAGAATATGTTCTGCTGTGTTAAAGTGAAACACAACTACTGCAATACCCTATCACAGCAGCTGACCTGTCATCTGTTTTTTTGCTCCTGTTTATCCTCATGACGCCTTGTTTTTCAGCCTCCTTCCACCATTCTGGGAGGAGATATTTACTAAAAATGAATTGATAGCAATGTAGTGGGAGTAGTATTTGGGAGATTTCTAGAGTAATCCATCAGTGGTGGACAAGTGATGTCTTTCTTCAGGCCTGTGAAAGACTTTGTCCACTCAGACCTGCCTGCTGTGCTCAGATATAATGCAAAGTCTGTGAGCTGCTGCATGGTGGAGACTTTTTATTTGATGTATGATTTGATGATGAAAACATAAGTTGTTTAGTAATTGTTCTCCACATGCCCACCCATATAAACACATCAGTAAAGAGCGCAGTGCAAAGGATAGTCAACCCCACTATCCACAGAAACTCCTGCAATGATTCAGATGTGTATTTGATTACAGCTCAGTGATACTCAAAACTGACACTTATTATTTGCCAGTAGGCCAGTTTAGTCATGTGCCTTTTATTTCCCAATGGCAGTTGCCTGTCATTGCACTTCCATAGCAGTCTTATTTGATTCACCAGAAGTAGCTTCCTTATTTACATCCTAGTGCCCACTATATTAATACAAAATAAGGGTGTTGCCAAGTGATCTCATTGCATTTAAGTTTACAGTTCTGTTAATTGCTTCTTAGTCTACTTTTAAAGTCTGCAGTCTTTCAAGATGACACTGAAAATGATTTCATTCTAATAGGTTAGACATTCTCTGTCTTTAATCTGATTTTCTGACCTCTTGGATCTTCTGATTAGCCAGTTCATCTGATTCCCGCCCCAGCCCTGACACAATCCCAGTGCTATTAACCGAAAGTAGTTTACTCCACTATACCCTGCCTTGGCGTATCCCAGATGATGCAACCCTTCAGTGCGCAGTCCTGTCATCACCGTTGAAGGACTGATTTGTGAAGTCAGTAATTATTGCAGTTGAATGAGAACAGCCCAGAAAGTTGTTGCTGTGAAGTTGCATTTATCATAGTAGAACAGCTGTCTGGGCCAACTGACTTTTCTTTTCTTATGCCCTATCTTATATTCAGATGTGCAGTAGTACTGTAATATTTATGGGACATTTCTGCTTCCACATGCAGTCTTGTAATACATTCCATAACCTAACCCATACTGATGTTTGGTATGGTGCTGTACCCTCCTCAAACTTGCATTAGAGAAGCAAATGACATCTGTGTTTAAGCCCCAACTCTGCTAGATGCTTAGCCTTCTGTTTCAGATACTGTTCTAATAAGTTAGACCCTCTCCTCACACTATGCCATAAGTATAACAGACAGCTACCTGCATAACCAACACAGAGTGGTTACAAAGTGTCCTGCACATTTCAAATATCAGTAAAAGAACTGTTACCTGTACATCTCTGAACCTGTAGAAGCCCAATACATGAGGCAGTTGCGGTTCATACTTTGCAAAGCTCCAGATTTAAAACAATACTACAGACATATCAATACTATGATAAATGTTTATTATATAGTTGTGGTGGGGAGGTCATTCTATCAAAGAATGAAATACAGGGGTACTAATCAGTCTGGAACAGTACCTTATATGATTATTGGAAAATGCTGTACATATGGTTTTAGAGCCTGGGGTTTAATGTATACAAAAAGTTTAGATCCTAAAAAGTGTTCCCATATTCAGTTGTCCCACCCAAACCTCTGGTTATAGTAACACAACTGGCTGTATCTAAGTGAAAACACATGGGACTTGATTATAGGGAGGCAGGTTAAATGAGAGAAAACTAGCAGAGTACTGTGACATAGAAAGGGCGTAGTCAGTTGTTATATACTGTTATACAGTCAGCATGAAGGAAAAGTTAAAAATAAAAGGCCAGAATCTCAAGAGATGGGCAAATATAGAACTGAGGGAGGGACAGAGTGAGCCTGAACTTGGTATGAAGCTGAGAAAGCAGTGGTAGTTGAGTTCAGTGGGCAATTGTTAAAAACAGCAGACAATGGTTGCAAAGGGGGCTTATATCTACTGCAGACCTAGCCTCCCTTCACATAAACTGCAGTATGAAGATATACACTTTAAAGGGGTTTCGCATAGACCCCAGGAATTTTGTACTCGTTTAGGTACAACTAACTGTATCAGGGTATCAGTAATGAATATCCATGATCTCACACCAAACCCAAAGCCAGCATCTTCAGGCAGGTGTAACAAAACATGATAATATGGCAGAACTGACTGTCCGTGCATTTGGGGTGGGGGGGTCCACAGTTACTGCAAAGAGTTTGACAGCAGGATCAGCTCTAGGAAATACAGCAGCCACAACTCTCACTGCTTTGGACATAATGTTTAATTCTCAGATATTTTGCCAGTGAGTCATGAATTGTGTCACACAAATAAACCTATTGTGTTTGTATTCCTCCTTCCATACATACAGTCTTTTACATATACCTATAAGTGTTGGTACTTGGTCATTTTCTAAATACTGTCCCATGCATAATGACAAGTATTTTCTGTGATCTGTTAATATCCTCTTCTATTTGCAACACTGTAAAATTTTCATTCACTGTTATAGTCCTCAGCATACTTCTCAACTGTCCAGATTTTTGCAGAATGTCCAGATTTGTGCCTTATATTTTTGGTCTGTTCCTCATAAATGTTCTAATTTTCTGGCAAGTCACTGAGGATCAACATCACTTATTATAGTAATGACAAACATTTGAGTTTCATACTTCATATCCTTAAAAAAGCATACTAATGCAAAATCTACTTTCTGACTTCAAAAGATCAGTATTTAAAATTTGGCCCTGAATTTGGTTCATAGTTTCATAGGTTTGTAGGATGATACTAGACTATTGGCCCAGAGGCCCTTATAAGCCTAGCCCCATGTTCCCACAAAGTCAGCACCTGTTTACCCTGTCCAGCAGGGATACAGGTGGGATCCCAGTGGTATATTTTCTGTTTCCCATCCAGTCATCCAGGTTCCTCTTAAAGAGGGCTAGTGAGATACTCTGCCTGACATGGAGGTGAAGTCTATTCCACAGATAGGGGAGTCATTAGGACACAAATCTATCCCACCAACAATTTCTATTAATGTGAAAGACCAGGTTGAGACCTTGTGTGTGGGTTGCATGAGTGAAGTTTGACTTATTGATATACAGCAGCTCCATCAAGGCTGGGTCTGAGATGGTCTTCTATGCCACAGGTCACCTCTGAGCAGTCTGTATGAGACTGAGTAGAGGGACAGGGCTTTTAGCCTATCCGTGTAGGATAGGTGTTTGAGACCCTGGACTTTCCTGGTCAGGAGCCTCTGTGGTCTCTCCAACTGCTGCATGTGCTTAGCAAGGTACATGCCGAAGGGGTCATTGTACTCGATAATGGGTCTGACAAGGAAGGGGTACAGGGATGTTATGACCTCCTTGTTCCTGGATGATTTGGGCCACATTGTTTTCAATTTTGTCCAGACTTCTTGCACTAAGAGGTTGAGAGGTATGGTCTTCAGTGCTGTAAAATTAGGGCTATTGTAACAATGCCTGCCCACTTTTGTTGCAAAAGCCATTGTATTATTTCTGAATAAAGTCTACAAATGGTCATACTTTAATTAATTTCCTTGGGTATGAGTCATGGATGAAAAGGATATACAGGCCAGCCCATCCACCTAGTTAACAAATCAAACTAAATAGTTAAATAAAATTTAAAAATCAAGCACTGATTGAGGAGGACTCATACCTAGTGCAGAAAAAGGATTTTAAATAGAAGTTGTTATGTAGCAGACAACAACAGTAACAAAGCACTAGATGTGAGGAATGCACAGTCACACCTTATAATGGGGTTGCACTATCCAGCCTGTAATGGGGTACCTTGTTATATGTAAAATCAAAATGTCCAAGAGAGAGAAATGTAAATTGTCAGAGACACCCTTCCTCATCACATTAACAGTTCCCTCCTGCTGGAGAATATGAGCCACTGTAACTATTTTCCCATAACGACATGTTTACCAGATGTTTTTCATTTTTTAAATTGAGTGGATTTCTCATCTGCATATATGGCAACAGTGAAGGTGACTAGTGAGCATGCCCAGCTGAGGCCGATTTAGCAATCTTTAGTTTCATGTGTCATGGTGAGCTGTGAGTCACTGAGAAAGCCACAAGTATTTGTGCACAGGGGCAGAGCCTACCTCCGAGATGGTTTATGTCTTTCATTTGACAACATATGTAATGCTAAGCAAGAAAGGGCTACAAGAAAGACAGTTAAAACTTTTGTTATACTGTGATTCTGTTTAAGATAAAACTTTCCATAATCCCTCAGATCAAGACTTCATTCACACTTCTGCCATATTGATGGTGTAGCAAAAGAGCATTTCAAGACAGCAGCTGATTGATACAAGGTAGCTATGAATGTGAAAAGATTTAAAATCATTTGAAGATCAGCTAGACTTTTGATTAGCACTGCCACAGAGAAAATAAGATTCTTGTTGAGGCAGGCAAGTAGTTGTCATGTTACTTAATGACTCTTGCTTTTTTATAGGGAGTTTCTGAATCGAGAGACATAAAACTGGGGGAAGGGCACCAAACTAATGTAAAATGGAAGATCACAGTCTGTGATATGGGCTACACTGTAATAAAAGCTGTCAAATCAGTGATCTATTTGTATCTGGAATGGGAACCTAACACTGACATTTATGCCAAAATCATGAATTAAAAATTAGATTTTGTAGGGGGTTCTTCATGTAAACAAGTTTTTAAACAAATCCCTTTTATTTGTAAACATCAGTATTTAGTTCACAAGAAAACAATCTGCTATGTTATTCATAAACATGCATACATAAATCAAAAATGCCATCTCAAAAAACATCCTTTTTTTTTCTTTCTGCTGCATTTGGCACTTAAGTTACGTCCCTGTTTCCAAGTGTTCCGTGGCCAAACAAATGATGAATACTTTAACCATTTAGGTGCAGCGTCATGAGAAATTCAGTGTGTGCCTTTTGAAGTAATTAGCACTCTGCTAGCATAACATAAAACAACTCCAGAAGAAACCATAAAAAATAGCTATAAATATATCATTGCTATTTTACAGAAAGCATTTTAAAACATTAGTATTAGGTGTTGTTCTGCCTTAAGTTTGTAAACATTGTACGTAGTTCTCTTTTTAGTATTCAGTAGTGTATAGGTTCATATGAAAGCATACAATGTTTATCTTAAAATTCCCTGTGACCTCCCATTTTTATTTTGTGTTTTCTTTAGGAAAAGAAAGTTTCTCTCTTGTGTGTGACATCATAATCTGATGTTCTGGTATTAGCTATGATGTTGCAGTCAGTAAGCTATGACCTCAGACAGACAGTAGCGCATGCAAATGAAGATTTTAAGAAGATATATTATGACTGGTGCAATAAATTATGGTACTGGAAAATACAGTTTGCAATATGAAATATAAGTTATCACGTTAACATTTTGACAGTGCTACATAGATGGTGTCAGATGTTCATTAATTACTCAGATTGCAAACAATATAAAATAGTAATAAGCATTACTATAACATTTCTAAGAGAAAGTTTAAAGTATATATATATATATATATATATATATATATATATATATATATGTATATATATGATGGCAGTGATAATTAAACAGCATTATACTGCATAGGTTAATCATGATCAGTCAAAATATGGTTTTGAAACCTGTATGTACAATACAAATCAACATTATACCCTTGCTGGAGGCACACCATGCATTCCCTTAACTATATATTATTTCCTATGTCACTGCATGCTGGAGAAAATGATAATTCCTACCTAAGGCCACAACTATAAAAAAGACTGTCTCTGACTGTGAGACATAATGTCGTGTGTTGGTCACTAGCAAATCTGTACACTCAATATATGTCAGCAGTCAGTATGAGTCTACCCAGCATGCATAGGTACTGGCTAAGAGACTATGTGATACCAAGTGCCTGTAGTGTTACCATGAAGATTATGACATTCTAGCATTAATGTATGATAATGTCCATGCGTGGCTCTATCTATACAGACTATGGTTTACAGTCACAAAAGGGATAAAGGCAATGTGCAGCTGTCAGTATAAAGTCATACAGTTAATCCAGTGAATAAAGTGCAAGCCAGTCTTCAATGCCATGCAATGCCATGCACTCTGTAGTACTCTACCACTGTGTTCCTGACCTGTGCAGTGGACAACATCTTTTAATTTCTCCAAGTCTTTTCAGATTCTAATACCATGATGGGAATGAACCCCATTCCTAAGTCAAAGTATGATTAAAGTTCATGAAATTAGTATTGTTTCAATCTTTGATGTCAGCCAAAAGTACTCTTCGCAGCACCCGCACTGTGCCCAGTAATGGCTCCTTCTGCAATTCATATAGGGTTACATGGATTGGTAAATATCTAGATGCAATTGTAGATTCTTTTTTATAAGGCCCTTTGCTCCAACTACTATTGGAATGGTCTGGGTATCTTTCTTCCATATTGCTCTATTTTCTGCCTGCAGATCCTGATATTTTATGACTTTGTGTCTCTGTATGCAAGACACTGTAGTCACTGGGTGTAGCGATTTCAATGATCAATGCTACTTTTGTCTTCTTTTCTTGGGCCACTATATCCAGTTTTCTAGCATCTATCTTTAGAACTGTTGGTAATGGGTGGCCCCCATGTGATATAAACTTCATCATTTTTCTATGATGCTTTGTGGCTTATGTTTCCAGTGTTTTTCAGCCACTTTTAATATTTGCACAATCCCCAGTCCAACAGTCTTGCCACATTATTATGCCTTTCAGTACACAGTTCTCCTGCCATTAGTATGTCACAACCAGCAACGAGGTGTGTGACTGTTTCCAGTTCGGTTTTACAAAACCTATGTTTGTCTGTTTCTCCCACATGTTCAATGAACTTTGTAAACCAGCATGTGTGTAGCCCACTATCTTGGGCTGCCAATATTAACCTTTCATCTCTTGGTTTAAATTCACCTTTCCTTAAAGATTCCTGCATTCATTCCAGATTAACATGAGGTTCTGCCAGAAGTTTTCTATACTTGCAACTATATTTATGCTTTTTCCACATTTCTTGCCTTCTCATCTGGTCCTTCACCTTATAGTTTTTCTTTTGTTTTTCGGCACAGTCAGTTTTTGCCTGATTTTTATCTACTTCTGGTTTGATTTCCATTCCTGCTTCACATCAATATACTTCTGCTAGATTAAGCAGAGAAGTCATCTTAGATTTATTCTCCTCATGTTTCAAAACTTTCATTATGTTTGGGTCTTGTGAGGTCAGCAGATATGTGTGGAGTCTCACGATTGCAGATCTATACGCTTAATCAGTTTCAAGGAGGCCCATCTCTCCTTCAGAATGGGGAATATATAATCTTGGTATACACTGATTTTTACAAATCATTTGGTGAGCATGAAGCATCCTTCTTGTTTTCCTATCTAATCTATCTAACATCTTTTGGGGCCAGTCAGTCAATCCAAAAGTGTAAGTTAGGACAGGAAGAGCAAATTGGTTTATAGCTTAGATTTTGTTCCTAGATGTCAACGCTGTTTTCAGAATTAATTTTTTAAGTCTTTTAAAGTATGCCTTACTAAGTTTTATTCACATTTGATCATGTTTTATTGTTGATCCTTCATCAATTCCCAGATATTTATATACTCCCTCTTGCTCAAATTCTTTTATATCACATTCTTGTCCCAAACTGATGTTTTCCTGGTGCTGCAGTTTTCCTGCCTTAAAGGTTGCTTTTGCACACTTATCAAGACCAAATGACATTCTCATATCACCTGAAAAAGTTTTGACAGCCTGCAGCTGTGCTTTCAGTTCCTCGTCTAATGAGCTGTACAGTTTTAAATCATCAACAAAGAGAAGATGAGAAGTCCTTACCCTTTGTTGTAAATATGGCAAAGGAAATGTTCTATAAGCTAAATTATACCAAGTATATTACCAGTATCACCACCTTTACTGCATCACATACATGCACAGAGCAGCCTTGGGATGTAGATATATACTGCAGTTCTAGACAAAAGCAGTATCAAATGCCAAATAATATATTTATTTACTTGTATTTGTTAACTGAGATGGAGCACTGAACCATATGCACCTTTTCAGACTAAGCCAAGGAGTACTGTCTAGTTTATATCTACTATATGGGGATGAAAGAATCAAACCTGAACCATAGGAAGTAGCTTATTAACATTGCTTAGCCTTAATCCTCGACACCATACACGTATCTTATACTATGCCCATATAATTGTCACAGACTATGGTTAATATCTGCCATCACCTGTGGAAGATGATGCTTAGAAAAGTGTTGTACCATGATGATGTCCACTTATACTGATATTCTCTATTTTCGTAATATGTGGCACAAAGATTGTCTTTTCCCATCCTCAGATTTTGATGGATATCCATCTCCTACATCCCTGTAGATGCCTTCTCAGCATGTGTAGGCATATCATTAAGTGCAAAACTGGGCACCATAAGGGTCTGCAAGAACACCTGTAGCTAACATCTTGGGGACCACCAGGGTCTGCAGATATTGTGGCATTTACTATCCTGGACACTACAACAGTCCTTCAGGCATACATTTAGTGGACACCTGAATAGCACAATGGTCTTCAGACATATCTGTGATTGCCATGACGGGCACTGTAAGTGTATGTAGCCACATCTGTAGCTGTCATCTTAGCCTCTGAGCTCACCTGCTGCTGCCATCATGGACACCAACTTACCTTTTACTGCCATCACCAGCTTAACTGCTACTGCCAACATGGGCACTGCACCTGTATGCAGTAGTTGATTTTTTTAACCAGTACCAGAATCTGTGAACATTTCTGTAACTGTCAACCCAGGCACCATAACAATCTGAAAGCATACCTCAAACTACCTTCTCATCATGTCTGTAAGGTCCACAAAATGATTATAACAATGACTCATGGAATACATGCAGTATTAATGGATCATTAGATTCCATTAGATGTGCTTTTCTTGTCTGCATTCTTGAGATAGTAAAAGGATCCTTACACTGAACAAAGTGCAGTAAAGAATGCTTCTGATATGTTCCATGCCCTAAGGTCGCTTGCTGTGATACTACCTCTCACCACTCTTATATGGCACTATCGGGATGTGATCTCTGATGCATAGATGTGACACTGATCAGCAAGTGTCACAGTTTTTTGATGTACATTGTAGACAGTGATGTCCCACACCACATGAAAAATTATCAATCATCTGTGGGAATAAAAAGTTAACATCATGCTACTCAGTGAATCTAGCCCAAGCCTAGTTGTAGTTATGCAAAATGTTATGTTTGTTGATATTAAAACAGACTCTGTCTGGACGTACATTTTACATTCCTGTGAACATATTAGACTTTAATTCCTTCATCTGTTGTAGGTGGTATGAGTCTGCAAATGTGTGTTGTACCACGTGGATGAACCAACTGGTAGTCATGATCTCTGTGAATCTGCGACTTAATGGTTCACATTAGGGAACCTGTGGTAGGAGGTGAGAAGCTGTGGCAGATAATGGAGTTTCCTTCTACTACAGAAGAGATTTCCTCTGACTTTCTTTACATCAGTTGGTTTAGCCATGACCTAGCAACCATATTATCTTTATGGAGCTCTATTGAATTATCAAAGTAAATTTGCTCTGATATCCAATATAGTGCACACAAGACATCAAATTCCTAACCATCAAATGTCTTAAAATAAACATATAAAAAAATGTTTTTGCATGATGGCAACTCCCTACACCCCCATGACCCCGCATCTCTAAATATAATAAACCTAAGATTGCAGAACAGTATATGAAGGCATATTTATTTACATACATTTTAAAAACTGTGGCATGCTTTAATAAGTGAAGGATAACACAGAATTCTTCTTGATGAAATGTGCCATGACAAAACACTGTTGAATGTTATAAATACCTCCCACTTATGCAGAGTTCGCCTCCATTGCCTGTGACGTCATAATCAATGGACAACCAAGAATAATTTGTTCTCATAGTGATCAGCAATGTGGTATTGGCATGACCACATTTCAGGTAGTTACTAGGTGGGAGTCTAGCTCAAATTTCCAGTTGCTGCACGACAGTGTCTGATGAAGAGACTTGTGAAGGTGACACAACAACAAATGAAAATGGAAAGATTCGAGTCCTGTACGCCTGGAAGCTGAATCAGCTCATTAACAAGTTAAAGTTTTAGTCCTATGCATCAAAAGCCAGTAGCTACTTCTCACCAGGGGATGGAACCTCAGTCTCCCATGTGACAGTGGGGGGATACTTACCACTATACTAACAAGAAAGACATCTGGAAGAAATGGATGTGTGTATGCTCACATACTTCCACAGGGAAGCCACCATTGATGGCTTACTTGGAAACAGTATCTGACTGCTTATAATATTTGAGTCATTCTTTCTGGTCAAAACTCTCAGCAGTCACGACCTTGCTGTGTGGGCTCAGTCAGTCTTTACAGCTTTCCATGGGTGGCTTTTAAGCCCCTTCCATACAACTTTGTAAAGTTGGCCCATTAGGTCTATATTAGTTTAGTAGTTAACATAACGACTATCATGCTGGTCAGCAGATGCCATCTCACTAGCTCTCCATGAAACACTGAAACACTTAGAAGGCAAAAACTGCTATGCAAGACTGCTAGTCATCGATTTCAGTTCTGCCTTCAACACTGTCATCCCTCAAAATCTGATATCAAAGCTACTTCAACTGAGCATATACTCTCATTTATGCAATTGGAGGCTGAGCTTCCTTACTGAAAGCCCTTAAAAGGATAATGTGGGAGACAACAGCTCTGGAAGTGTCATCCTGAACACAGGAGTGCCACAGGGGTGTGTCTTAAGTCCTCTACTTTTCACTTTGTTTGACACATGACTGCATGGCCAGACATGAGACAAATAGGATAATCAAATTTGCGGATGACACCACTGTTATAGGCCTGGTCAAAGACGGAGAGCAGGAGGCCTACAGGAACAAGATTGATCAACTACTGGTTTGGTGTAACAACAACAATCTAGCACTGAATGTCAGCAAGACAAAGGAGCTGATTGTTGATTTCAGAAGGTCTCAAGTACCACACAAACCACTAGTGATGAAAGGGATGACAGTGGAAAGGGTCAAGAGTGCAAAGTTCTTGGGTGTTCATATCATGGAGAACTTATCCTGGTCAGTCCATATATCCAGCACAGTCAAAAAAAAATCAGCAATGCTTGCACTTTCTAAGGAAACTTAGGAAGGCAAAATTACCAAGCTCCATACTTCACACCTTTTATAGGAACACCATTGAAAGTGTCCTGACCACAGCATTACAGTCTGGTATGGGAGATGTAACAATCAGGATTGGAAGGCTCTCAAGAGAGTTGTAAGGTCAGCAGAAAGAATCACTGGCACCTCCCTTACACCTCTGGAAGATCTACATAAATGCTGGTGCAACGACAGGGCCAAAAAGATTTCCAGCGATCCAATGCATCCTGCCAATGGTCTGCACACTCACCTCTCCTCAGGCAGGAGCTACAGAAGCCTGCAATGTAAGACCACCTGACTAAATAATAGTTTATTTCCGCTCTCCATTAGACTGTTGTACTCTTGGGAAAAACAAAACATGAGTCTGTCGAAACATTCAACCACTTCTGTTACTTAACTAGCCTTTAAAAGTGGCATATTTTATGCATGTGCAATCATCATGTGCAATACTAAGGTAGCTCACCTACCACACTGAAGGACTGTAAAGTGCAATATACAAACTATGCAATCATTCAGTCTAATCATAGATATGCTGCTATTGTTTCAGTTTTACTTTGACAATATCACCTTCATATTGTTCCTTGTCTTCCTTGTCTCCTGTTCTGGGATGGGTGTGGGTCACTACTGTCCTACTTTATTTACAAATTGCTAAT